>NW_023998526.1:346518-359159 GCF_014805625.2 Glossina fuscipes
AAATGATTTGCAAATTGTGTAACGCAACTAACTTGTGGAAGTCCCCCACATGGATCTCACCCATATCAGAAACTATAAGTAGGATGCAAATTGAAAGGAAATTTAAAATCTATGATCTCAGATAACGCGGTATTTCAAACTATAAGAATTTTACCTAATTTACCCAGATCCACACAGACACAGGTCTTGTTGATGTCAAGAGAGAGCGTCACAACTTGTCTTCCATCCTTTTTCCCCTGAAATTTTGAAAATTCATTTATGCGTACGTTGGTAAATCTGTATTTTTCATACGCAAAAGATCCGAAGATCAGGTAAGAGTTTATGGGTATTGAGGAAAGCGCGAATTTACCTTTTAACATGAAATTTGTAATTTTCATAAGAATCGTGATAAAGGAGAGGGGTCTGTGATTTACCAACTCATCAAGATTCATTCCGGGCTTTGGAATAGAACGATTTTTATACATCTTCATTTTGAAGGTTGCTTTTAATTGAAAAAAAAAAGTTTCTCGAAAGTTTCTCTGAACAAAAAGAAAGAAATTTATAAGTTCATATTTTGATTTGAAACTTATCTTAGTTGCCTTGATCTCAATATAGTGTTTACGAAATGTGATGTTTTAATCGGAGTGTTATTTGTGTACTTCTCTAGCCGGGCCTAAAGATTGGGAAACTGAAATAGCAAATATGGCAAATGCCGCAGCAGTCGCTGCGACAGGTGGCTCGTGCAGTAGACGTAGCACGGCATCTTCGCCGAATATAAGTAACTTAGCCACGTTACAGCCACCACCTGCTCATCAACATGCTTCACTGGCGCGTCAATCAACGGGACAATTTAATAAACCAGCTATACCCCCTTTGAAAACACCACCTCCGGCTATAGGCGCACCCATGGATTTATCGTCCAGGTAATAGAAAAACATTAATTAAAAATGCTATTTTTAGTCAAAGACATTTTCAGCTTGCCAAAAATGAATATGGCCGACATTATGAAATCTGCTTCCAATTCGGGTGCTATCGACTTGAGCGAGGTGCAAGATTTCTCTATGGGTTCCAAAAAGCCTGCTGCTACTTCTGTAGCGTCTACAGCTAGCATCCATGCTGCTTTGAGCTCAGCATTTCCTTCTATGGCTGGTAAAGGTGGTAAATTAGATGACACTCTCAACAAGTTGATGAAAAAAAACAATTGCGTAAGAAAATGATTTTAATAATTTCTCTCATATAACGTTTTAATATAATTGCATTTTGTTAAGCAGACCATTGAAGAATCTTTAATGGGTAAAGAAAAGAAACGTAAGAAATTAGATGAAATCGTTTTGGGGCTTTCGGCGGCCAAAGAGCAAAAAACCTTTCCCGATCCTTCTTTGCCATCTTCGAAGAAGCCACAAATACCTCCTAGTGTTTCAGTAACTCCAGCTAATGTGCAGTCCTCATTAACAAATCAACAGCAAAATCAAAAACCGTTTACCATCACTGTTACCACAGTGCCTGGAAGTGAGTTCGAGTCTCTGAGTTTTTACTTAACCCTAATTTTAGTAGAAGTAAATTAAGCAGCCTAAACGCTGTTTTTACTAATATGATATTTCATCCCATACAATGTTCACATATTCGTTTCTTCCAAACAGAAGGTAAAAGTGGTGCTTCGTCATCTTCAACCCAGATATCAGCGAACAATGCCAATCCTTCGATTAGTGCTTCGGGCGGCTTATCAGCTTTGCAAAATATGGCTGGTCTGGGCGGTATGACAGCTAAAGACAGTTTGAATGCTTTAATTGCTCAAACAATGGCCACAGATCCCCAAACATTTATTAAACAACAACAGAAGATGATGCAATGCCTACCACCTGCTCAACGTAAATTATATGAAAGTATGGTCGCCGATATGGAGCAGACCATGAAAATTAAGTATGTATAAAGTTTCTTAAAATCCGATTTTCTTTTAGAATTATTTTATGGCTTTCTCATCTTAGTGCCAAATACAGCGGTCACGACACTAAAGTCAACAAATGGTTGACAGATATGAGTTCACCACTAAGTGATCAATTAAATATGGATTACGCTGCAGTAGCTGCAGCTGGAACAGGAAGTAATGTGATAAATACATCGACTAATAGTCGCAGGTCCAGTCGTCAACAAACCTCTGCCCCCAGCCAACAATCATTGCCTGCTTCACAAATGTCGGGACCAAAATCTTCTAGCTCGCTCAGTCAACCACAACAACAACATCAGTCGATGACTGGACCACAAGGTCCAACAGGAGATGAGCCAGTTCCGGTGATTAATAAGCAAACGGGCAAACGTTTAACCAGTAACAAGGCGCCGCAGCTAAAGCGTTTAATACAATGGTAAGATGTAATCATTTTTAAAGGGTAAAAGTGTGATTTCATTCTCAAATGAATTTTTTTTAGGCTAACTGAGAATCCAAATTACGAGGTAGATCCGAAATGGCTTGAGCAGATGCAAAATCCCATGTCTTCTGCTTCTTCTACCAAACCTTTAGACAGTAACTTTTCGTGCACCAATAAAGTGCAACATAGTGGGCGACCCTCGTCCACATCTGGCAACGCCTCCTCTAATAGCCATTCACAACCTCAACAACAGTCCTCACAATCATCATCTTCTTCAACATCTGGACCAACAAAAAAATCTTCGCGACAGACAGCTCTGGATCAAGCGAACGCCGCTATGCAATTTGGCTCACTGGCCGGTTTAAATCCCAATCTATTAGCAAGTTTACCTAGCTTAAGTGCTTTCGATCCAAAAAATCCTCTGTCTGCCTTCGATCCCAAAAATTCTCTGCTGTCTATGCCCTTTGCTGCCATGCCTGGCATGAACAATATAGCAGGGTTGGGCAGTCTTAACAATATGAATTTATTTGCTAGTTTAGCCGGGATGGGCGGTCTAGGAAATTTGGCTGGTATGGACACTCAATCTTTAGCTGCTCTCATGGCGGCAGCAGGACCTACTTTAACTGGGTTGGGTGGTGCTACTCCTTCAGCCAACAGCTCAGGTAGCGGTGGAAAAAGCACGCCACAATCTAGTAGCTCCTGCAAAAAGAGTAAAAATGATGTGGCCCAACAGAATGCGGCAGCCGCTGCAGCTGCTGTAGCCGCTTTAGGTGGCTCTTCGACAAACAATAGTGGCCAAAATAGTTCGAACAGCGTGAACGCCAAAAATGTTTCTGCTGCAGCCGCAGCTTCAGCATCACAATTAGCGGCAGGCTTTCCGTTCCTGTTTGCCAATCCATCCCTTCTGTATCCTCCTATGGGTATGAGCAGTTTGAATCCATATTCGTTGGGCTCCACTGGCTTGGGGTCAGCGTATGACCAATTGGCTCAACAATATTTAATGAATGGAGTGGGATCATCTGCCGGTAGTACGTCTACCTCCCAAAGTAAAGCCCATCAATCGCAATCGAAACCAACCAGCTCACGTTCATCAACTTCATCTGCGGTTGCTGCTGCCTCCGCGGCCGCATCATCTGCCGCTTCTGCAGCTAACTTAATGAATGCCATGGCTGCAAGCATGTCTGTCGCGCAAGGTGCTAACTCAGGTAGTAGTCAGTCTTCTTCAAGAGGTCGCCAAAGCGCTGCCAGTAGGACGGCCTCCCAAGTATCGGCTGAAATGATACAATTATCAAATTTGCTACTGCCCGGAGCTGATCCACACCTATTAGAATCGTTCAGTCGTGTAGCGGGTATTGATTTGGCACAAGCGTCTCGTCTGATGAATTCATTGGGGATGCCTCCTGTATCGACAGCTTCAACTTCAGTATCGTCTTCCATGCCCAGCGAGAAAAGGTCATCTTCAACGTCTAGCAATTCAAATTCTACTACAGCGGCAGCAGCTCAGCAAGCGGCTGCAGAAAAGCAAGCTGCCAAAGAACAACAAAAGTGGATGGAAAGTTTAGCAAGAGGACAATTGCCAACGGATTTAGCTTCACTACAGGCTTTGTCTCAGGGTAAATTACCACCCTCACTAACCGGTGCTACTTCTAGCAGCAATCAGTCTACATTAAATTCTGCTCCTTCTACTAGCAAAAGCGCAAAGGCGGCTGCAGCTGCTGCTGCAGCAGCGGTAGCCGCTTTACCGCAAATACCGGGTATGTCGGCAGATTTTAGTCAAGCATTCTTAGCCGAAATGGCCGCTCAGGCAATGGTGGCAGCCGGTGGCTCTTTGCCTTTAACGGGCCCCGGGTCCTTGGCTAGTCTAACTGGCAGTTTGTCTGGCTTAACTGGTGGCTCCTCAAGCATAGGCGGCAATAGTTCTACATCAGGATCGTCTCTTTCAAAACGTCAACGCGAACAAGATGCACTGGCCAAAGATGCCTTTAAACAACAAATGGATTATTATACTAAAACTTTGGGTCTCGGATCAGGGATTTCGCTTATACCTACATCGTCTGCTAACAGTACGTCGATGGGATATCCAGGAGCCAATTCTTCTGGTGCGGGTATTGATGATCATCATAAATCGAAGAGGTTACGTACAGATACCACAAGCTTGAAAGACGATTTCAGCACAGCGGCTGTTTTAGCTACCGGATTACCATTAAGTTTGGGTGGGGGTATGACTAGTATAGAAAAAAATATACGTCCATCTTCATCATCGACGTCATCTAATAATAACATGACTGAAACTGATAAAGTCACACTAACACCTTTAAATTCTGCAGGCATTGCAGCGAATCTGCCATCTCAAACGACAATAACAATAGCGCCGCCCATAAGTTCGGGTGCCAGTTCTAGTAGTGAACGTTCTGAGCGCAGTGAATCCCGTATTTCATTAACTATTACTAATGCTGCCGAGGCAGCAAAAATGCCGCCACCTTACGAAGAAGCAGACGAATTGATTATACAGCCGATATTAAAAAAACCTTCATCCCAACAGCAACACTCCACAACCAATCCGCAAACGCAGGGCAGTACGTCCAATACTTCTACGACGAGCCATGCTAATAATAATGATTTAGAACCAAATGAGTCAACGCCGTACAGTGTTAGCATAAATGGTAGTGGTAATGGTAATGTTGCGAATGTTTCGCATAGTGAGGAAACACGCCGATCGTCAGGACGTTTAAAGCGACCACGTTCAGGGGTTGATCACAGCCTAATTGCAGAACAACCTCCGGAAAAACGTAGAGAATTGCGATCCACTCGACATACACGACAATCTTCTGGTAATTCTGTTGACATTTCCCTAAACCTGTCCACCGGCCATAATAATAATGAAAACGAAGAAAAGCAAGAATGAGTTTTACGCCGTACAAGGCGTGCATCACCAAGTAAATAGTAACAAACTAGAAATAAAAATCGTTGCAAAGGAGAAGGAAAGAAAAGTGGATAACAAATGAACGTAATGAAACAGCTTGCGATGTAAAGACTATAGAAATATTATGCAGGAGTGATCGAAATTGTATACTAAAAGGAAGAAAAATAGTATGCTAAGCACATAAAAGGAGTTTGGGATAAAGTTTGAGATATAAAGCAAAAATACCACAATTACCATTAAGTAATATAGATATAAAAGGAAACAGAAACCTGTAACACATATATATATATATATATATATACTGGTACGTATGTATTTAAAGTAAATAAAACAATTAAAGCTAGATTTACTCTTAATTAAAATTATTTTTGTAAAATATAAGTTTAATAATATTATAACAACAATTTATGCTATGGCAAAGAATTAAAAAATTTAACTAAAGAAATCGACAAAAAATGGGTTACCCATCATTATCGTTGTAATAAAACCTTTTCTCAGACGATGATACTAAGCTTGTATTTTAATCTGAATTATTGTCCTTTTCTGTCTGTAGGCGAAGGGAGGCATTTTGTACTTTTGTCCATTTTTATATATTGCAATTTGTTTATAATTGACATCTTTCTTACACACGTTTGTTTAAAAACCATTCATAAAAGACATTATATATTTTTCACAAAGGGAATTTTAATTAAACAATTGTTTCTTCATGGCAGTAGTGGTATCTATGTGCTAAGCTCTCCATAAATTAAGAGCGTATTTTAATGTTAGAAAACTAGCAAACTAAATAACAAACCAACCACCACACGAATGAACGGAAGAGGTGTATGTATAGTATATACATATCTTATATAATATATACTGTCTAGACTTCAAAACTTCTTCAATCCGAGGTAATTATTTTAGGAAATAGTTCTGGAAATTTTTGTAGAATAGGCTGCTGATAACTACGTCGTTGCGCAGCGCAAATAAGAGACAATATTTGTGACTTCAAAACTTACTCTTTCCAAAAGCACTGCACTATACCTAATTTGCTTTTCTAGGGAGAAAATAACGTGGCAGTAGTCGGTTCTAATAGAATAAACAAGGTAATTGCTACTACAACATTTGCATGTTTGTTTTAAGTACTTTAAATAATTCTTCTTAATATGCTAATGTGCATTTCGGGTCAGAATCCCTTAAAAAAAATGATATACATAAAAAATTATAATTTCGCATATTTTAGCGTAATGCTTTACTCATGAAAGTGCCACATGAAAAGATTAGTGTGCTAACTTTGTCATTCCGTTTCTAAACTTGGAAACGTCCTCCGCACTTCCATAACAAATTCAATAGGTCACGTACTGAGGTTGACATAAATAGTGAAGTCATAATCCATCTGTCATATACCATGGCAATGAAATTATATTAGACAGCATAAACTTATATCCGGTAATAAATAAATTTGTGTTTTGCTCCTTTCGAGCTAGCGTTGTTGTATTAGACTAAACTGAAAGCTAAAAGCAGGGACGTACTTTAGTTAATTCTGCAGATCAAATTTGAAAACTGACGTTAATAACTGAAGTTTCCATAATATATGTTTATGAGCTTTAGCATCCATAAACATAGGATTTGAAAAGGAGATCTGTTGAAAGTCGGGTCTCATTGTAGTTTGCTAACATGAGGCGAACTTATTAAAGTAATGTGTATGTATGTAATCATAAAGCAAAGTTTTTTCCTGTTCCATTCTAAGGTAAACAGAAATCATTTTTTGGGCTTTTAAAAGAGTTGGCAAACAATTTCAATTTCAACACTTTTTCTTCGGCAGAATGTTCAGTGTTAAAAAAAATATGTAAAGGTTCAATTTGATAGTGAGAAAGCCTTGGATAACCTGTAGGAGTTATTTTAAAACTATATTATAATTATTCTTGCTTAAAAAACTGTTATAATTAAAAAAAATTATTTTTAATTATTTCTAAAAATTTTAACCACACAGCATACACGCATATATAAGTAATAGACTTTTCAAAAATTTTTTTCAACCGACTGGAAACAAATTAATCATAATTAATAATATACAAAATATTTGAGCAAAATGTCCACAAGAGCATTTACATTGTATTAAGTGAGTTACGAATTTCCAAACAATTTAAAATTAAGTAAAAAATCATGATATTAAAAAAAACATATTTAATAAGAGGTTTAAAATTGATATTGATTATGATTAAATGTGCATTCACACACATTACTAGTACAAGAATAAATTTCTTTTATTCATTGGCATTACTTGCTTGTTTTAAAATGCGTATCGAAAATAGTAATTACGACTCCATTTCGAATTCAAAATGTTTGATCATAACGGAATTTTTTTTCTTTTTCAATCGTTTTCCGTCTGTCGGAGTTGCCTACTCTTTTGCTATAGTGCAGTCCATTCGTGGTTTTATAATTGAATTGGCCGCTCCCGTAAATCTGTCTGTAATACTCGATGTCTTCAGCATTACATTGCTTCATTTTGTCTGATGCATAAAAGAATGTATTAGAGAGTTGGTTTCCGCTCCTCTTTCGTGGTAATTCACCTACGTAAGAGAGTTCTTTGACTGATTTGGCAAAGTTTCTTGAAGATAACCATATAATGCAGACGCTCCACCATTACCAGGAGTTGGTTTGCGGTTCTCGTTGTCGATCTGACTCCTTAACTATTATTTATTTTAGGTTGATAGTTTTACATAAACTAATAACGAGTATTGGATTGATAGCAGCCGAGAACGCATGATTTGTTTGTTCGATATGGAATACAACTTTTCGTATTTCCGCTTGACAGCAAAATGGCTGTCGAGTTTCATGCTGAAAGGGAAAATAAAGTAAGTATAAAAGCACATATTTAATAGAATTAATTGACATAGGAAAAAATCTCAGGAATCTTAGAAATTGTAAAATATTATAAGGAGTATTAAAATCAGATAACTAGTTTCGATGTTGTTACGTGTTGGCGCCATATGAAAATTGATAAACGAATATGGAATAAACGAAAAAATATCCGGGGATGACATGAAATGAAAATAGAACATACATCTAAGAAGTATATTTTATTGTGTGAGGGATATTACATTAAACAGAAACCTCTTAGAAGCTTATTCCGACGGTAAGGGTAGAGAATTACTCTTATCTCTGCTTTGTGTATTCACACGTCTTTCATCCGCGTTTGCTTCTCTATGTAGGCTTGTGCGCAACCATAATAGCAGTATAAAGGAATCCATAGTGATTGCTGCGTGAAATTAAATTGTTTATTTCTATTTTTCTTATATTGAAGTTAAACTTTTGAATGAATATTTATTTACTTTAGTTTGTATTTTATTTATTATCCTTTGTTTGATAGTTTTGTTCAATAGATTTTCATTTTTTCACCAATCCTTTTTATATTTGGTCGGTTATTTAATAATTTTTCTTTCTCTTTGCATTACTTTCGTTCCCTAATACACCGTTCCAGATGCAAAGAACGGCAAGCCTAACTCGATACGAGAACGATAAGAAGACCATCAATCGAAAAAGCGATCGTATTGGTTTTGTGTTTCTAACTATGCTTATATTTTCCATCAGAATTTTTAGCGTCTGCTTGTCATATATTGATTTTAGATGTTAGCTCATCAGGAATACGCCCTAATGTTTGACTGCCGGGCAAGCAAAATTAGCTTATTTCAAGACATACGCTTCGGTTTAAAGCTGCAGAGAAACTCGCGTGTTCTTTGGATAATCGTCTGGTTCTGGAATGCGTTTACATCTCACTGGAAAGAGGCTATTTTATGTGCTCAACGTTTGTCATCGTTGGTTGATGATAATGAAAAATTTTTTTTTATTATTATTATAACTTTTTAGACCAATGAAATAAATACTTAGACTAAACGGAAAAAGTTTAACAACATCGGCTCTCAACTCTATTTTAGAAAAGAAAATTAAATATTGTAAATTAATTTATTAAATTGCTATTGCGTTCTACAGGTGATTCCATGATCTCCATAGGATGAGTTCCTAGTCCATTTCTTCTAATAACAGAAAAGCTTAGGCAATCGCAACGTATGTATTTGTTTTAAGTATTTGTCCACAATTGTTGATTGGAAAAAAAAAATTCTGAGCGATCTCTTAGTGCGTTGCATTCATGTTGATTAAGACGAATTGCCGCAAATGTTTTGATTTTGATTTTGTCAATATTAGGTGCATAGAATGGAGAAACTAGGTCAGGGTTAACAGAATGTTAATGCTGTTATTGAAATCTTAGACTCGGTTCCATTAGTTTTCCTTTAACTTTCCTTCCGAAGTATCTGTGAAGGTCAAAGTTTTCCATAATTTCGTCCGTAAATAGAGGTGCACAAGCAGCAGAATTTCGCCACACATGCAGATTGCTCATTGCCCAACAAACCAATATGACCACGCACCCAAAACGTTTTAATCTTTTTATGGCGTGTGGCGATAGCATTACGTAATTTGTTAATCGTGTTCATGCTGATAGTTGTGGGGTTCCGCGTACCTTTCAACACAAACAAGCAGCAATAATAGTTTCGATTTTGTTTTTACAAGCTATTTTCATAGCTTGGAAGATAACTCTGTAGGTTCCGTTGTGAAAGTTAAAGCATTTTCGTGAAGTATGGGATTAAGAAAAACTTGCCATGAATCATATACTACGACACAAGAGGAGGTCGGCAGAGAGTCAAATTTACATCCGTCTGTATGTGAGAGATACCAACCATCCTTTCCCAATATTTGGGTATTTTCTTCAATTACATTTCTAAACACATTGTTTTCAGTGAGTTCTTTTTCGTTAATACAAAGAGGATTATTTATTACAGTAAATATTGTGCTGTTTAAAGCTGTTTTCGTAATACGTGTTGTGAATAAAGTTGTAAAATTGATTTCCTAATATGTGATGTGGATAAAAATGCTATAGCGGGACCACTGTGGATGCTTCCTGGGAGGGACTTGCATCCTATGTTTCGAAAGCTTATGAATGTTTGGTCGATGTCAAAAGTAAAATATCACATTTTTGCTCGAGAGTAAAATAGCTGTCGATAAGATAAGATAAAATATCTTGATAGAAGCACATATTAGATAAAATTAATGAACATAGAAACACAACTCAGTCTCAGAAAATGTTGGTAAAAATAACAAAATCAAATAACTATTTTCGACGCTTTTATCTATGGTGCCATAAAAACAGGGCACTGATTGTGCACCTTTTAGTTAACTAACTCTCACTTACATGGTGTACTTCGAATGGCTTTCGTTATGATATAAGTATGGCTTTCGACGTGTACGTCTAAAAAATAAAGGGAAAATAGGGATCAAACTTGACGTTGGTTTATTTAAAACAAACAATAACAATAAACGTCAGTCAAAAAATTATAGACAGAATTTTTGGTACAATGGGATGAAATAATTTCATACAAATTAATTTTTTAGAAAGAATTGTGAACACGAACTTTGAATTTTAACACATATCTTTTTATTTTTATTTTATAATATAATTTAAATATATCATTTACACATTAAAATGTGAATTTACCTATAAAGTACGTGTTATATTATAAAATGATTGCAAATTCAATTGTAGTTTTGCATTTTATGAATAAAAGACGACTTTTTAACTTTCATAAAACATCTTAAAGCAGATTTATTCCTTATATCGTTTATTTCAATATAATTCAATTTGGAGGAGCAGAAGATATACTGCTTTTTATTTCCTCACAAAGTTGACTTAATTGCTGGGTCTCTAGCGAAGAGTGAACTCCGCCGTCAAAATAAGCTTGTTTTCATCCACGAAATCAAAAGTTTACTACCATAATTTTTATGCTGCCCCAAAGCATACGAATAATATATTTGTATACGTATATGAATACACGCAAAAATATTTGTAAGTAAATATTTATAAGTGTATAGATTAGGTCACCATCATTCCCTTCAGCCTATGTTTGCAATATCAGTTTATGAAACGTTCTTCATTGTGTGTAGGATGGAAAATACAATAATAAATAAAAATTAAATTCAAATATAAAGAGAGAACTGAAATTAATAGAAACTTACCAATAATGTATCCTCGATGACAACTGTTTTTTTTCTTCACCACCTATTCAACAGAAATCTTGACTTTCTACTTTTTTTTCTTTTTCTTTACCATCCTACTTTGAGAACTCTCCCCCTACCTCCCGCCATCGAAAAACAAAATGCACTTAAAAAAAATTTGTTTTTATTTATTTGCTTAATAGTACATCCCGCAGAGTCTGTCAACATCCTGCAAGACTTCTTTTATGCCAATTACCGTCTGATGTATACATATTCCTCAACATTAATTGATTATTTAATAATATTTTACTCCCTTATTATTTGTTTGTCCGTTGGCGATAAGACCAATGTTTCCAGTAAAGTGACGACTTTTTATTATTTATTGATGTTTAGTGCTTTATCAAGTGTGGCGACAGCACATGACTTACATGGAAGCATGGATGACACAAATTTGATCGCAAGCTTTGGCAGATTAAAAGTATTGGAGTAAAAAGCAAAGAAAGAGAATTAATTGACTTATCTGTGTATTCAGTAACGTTATGAGTTTGTAACACAAAATCTTCTTAAGAGCTTGAGGTTGATAACAGCAATAGAGAAAATTGATGATGCGGATCACGTGATGATTGTTATTGATTTATTGGAGGTTAGGAGCTTTTCATGTTGAGGTAGTCTATTCAGTTCTATTCATTCTGAAGAATGAACACATTGATAACAAGCTCTGATTTTGAAGTGATAAAATTTGTAAAAATATGACTAAAAAACACAAAAAGTTTAATTGTTATTATGACGACTTAGAAAGAGAAGCCAGCAACTTTAATAAAGGCAGTTAGCTGCATAAGATGAGTGTTGTTGCGAGCATGAAAGATTTCCTACAGCCTATTATGACTACTGAATATCTTAAATGAACATCTAATGCACGTAAAAGTAAGATGTTGCATGTAAAGATAAGATGACGTCCGATCTTTAAATAAACCTTATAACATTGCACATGTATCTGTTGAGCATCTTAATCTCCCATGTGGTAAAATTAGCAAGAGAAAGAGATTTGAAGGCCGCGAAAGAAAGATCATCATTTTCATTTAAATGAAAACTAGAATGATATGGTATCCAGATCAGATGACATACATCTATGTCAGAAATATTTAACATATTACAGATTTCAAACACATACAGGTTGTGATGATCTTCTTTTTCGATAACGGCAAGAGCCGTCAGAAAAAACCACGAATCGTTTTATGCGTTAAGAAAAAATTTTGAATAGTAAATTTTTAAATAGCAACTTATACTGCTGGATACTTCGCATGCCATGGAGGTCTGAAAAACACGGTTTGACAACTTTTGCTTGCAGA
>NW_023998526.1:359169-362023 GCF_014805625.2 Glossina fuscipes
AAATGATTTGCAAATTGTGTAACGCAACTAACTTGTGGAAGTCCCCCACATGGATCTCACCCATATCAGAAACTATAAGTAGGAAGCAAATTGAAAGGAAATTTAAAATCTATGATCTCAGATAGCGCTGTATTTCAAGCTTTCTAAAAACTTTGCCTAATTTTCCCATATCCACACAGTCACAGGTTTCGTTCATGCCAAGAGAGAGCACCAACACTTTTCTTTCGTCTTTTTTTCCTTTGAAATTGTGAAAATTAAATCATTTATCAAAGTGCCATACCGAGTCGACTTCTGTTCAGTGTAGTGCGTGCTTTCTTTTCTTCTGCGATTTTTCAACTGTTTCGCTGTTTTTGTGCATTTAACTTCTGCCTTTTCAGTGTTTTTGCTGTAACTGATTAACGCGGATATCGCTTATGTGGTTTTGTTTTCTCTATATATAATAAAAAAATAAAAAAAACAAAAAAATAAAAATAAAAAAATTGAAAACAATTGACATTTACCTTTAGTAGTTCTCAACCTTCTTCCACAGCTCTCAAACCTTTTCAAGTGAGTGGTTATTTTCCAATTTACTAAATAATAGACAGCCATAAGGCATAATGGCCCCGGGGCCGCCACATAAAAACTCAAATAGATTTCATCTATTAGCAGACGAAACCCCCCAAGGAAAAATAATTAATAATTCCGACTTTCCGGTGTTGCCAACCAGTAGCATCATTCCTATTGACAAAAAATATGTTGTGATTTCTCCAACTGATCCCTCCATAACAATTTCGCAAATCAGCCCTTTCGCTATTAAAAAAATACTAGATAGATTACAACATATATAGACTCTATATCAATTTTATGCGAAGGGAATTTACTTGTCCTCGCTGGGAACCCGAGCGCAACCGAAGAGCTCATAAAGTCTAAATCATTAGCCAATTTGTGCGCTATATCCGCTAAACCGCATGACAAACTGAGCTCGGTTAAAGGCGTAGTTTATGCCCCATGTTTAAAGCATGTGCCGGAAGATGAAATTGTGCGCGAAATGGGCAGTCAAGGAGTGACCGAAGTCTACAAATTCACCAAATTAAATGACGAAGGAAAAACCCGCTCTCCTACAGGGAGAATTATTTTGACTTTTGACCGCTATCGGCTACCGGCAACGGTTGATGTAGCTTGGTACAAATGTAAAGTAGAACTCTACATTCCAAATCCCATGAGTTGTAAAAACTGCCAACGCCTGGGTCATACGGCAAAAAGATGCATCCATCCTGTGCTAACTGTGGTCTTCCTCCACATGCGGAAAGCTGTACCCGTAGTTACTGCTTAAATTGCAACGATCAACACTCGACGTTAGACAAACAATGCCCACGTTTTATACAAATGCGTGAAATTCTAAAAATTAAAACAGAAAATTACTGTAGCATGGGTGAAGCGCGACGCAAATACCGGGAAGTTAATCCATCTGGAACCCAAAGAATTAGCAAAAGCAATACCTACGCTTTTGTCGCCTCACAAATCATGCCTAATAAGCCCTTAACTCTAAATTCTTATAATGAAAAACCTGCTCTACCATCAACCAGAAATTACATTGCCAAATCAGTTCCATTGCCTTCCAAAGATAATATTGAAAAAATCAAAACAACAGCAAATATTGAAAAAACTAAAACAACAACACATATGCCAAAATCTAATAAACTAAATCCCCCAGAATCACCAGTTCTCAACTCTACTCAACAAATGATAAGCCGCAATGAATCCAATCTTTCATCCCACAATCAACCTTCAATTTCAAATTATTCACGTGTGCCCACTCGTTTCACTTAAAATTTACGCATACACCAACGTACAGATTATTCTGCTGGTAAGAACAAATTATTTACGCAAAATTCTTATAGTGACATTTTCGACGGAGACGCTGAGATGTCAACTTAACCCATGTCAACGTTTCCATGTCACTACAATTAAATAAAGTTTTTAAAATTCTACAATGGAACATTAAGGGACTTATTAATAATTTTGATGAACTCCGTCCACTCATAAGTGATTTTAATCCAACGTTTTTATCGCTTCAAGAAATCCATTGTAGAAGCTCTTTTAATCCTATTCCACCCAAATCATATACTGGATACTTCACGAATGCTGATCAAAATTTATATTCCAAACAAGGAACTGGTGTTTTTGTAAAATCAAGTATACCTCACAAACGCATAAATTTAAGCTCAAATATACTAGCCGCAGTGATAGAAATAATGTTAAACATAAAATTTACAGTGCTTTCGCTCTATATCCCTTCGTAATCGTTTTCTCAGCAAGAACTCTACAATTTATTCTCCGTTTGTTCTTATACAATAAGGCCAATGCTCTATTCAGGAAGGAATTACGAAAATCAAAGGCACTTAGTTTCGAACTTTTTTCGAAAGCAATTCCTAGAAATACAAGTTGTCTGAACAAAAGTTGTCTGGAACAAAATCAACAGACTTCAAACCTGAACGAAATTTCTGCCATCTGCACTCCCAATAGAACTTTAACTGACGCACATGATATTTCTAATTACTTTGGACAAATGTGGTGCCAATACTCCTCTGACAGCAACTTTTCCAGTGCTTTCATCGAAAATAAAAAGACTCCCATTTCTCTTTCAAATTGTATTGACAGATGTGCCACCTTCCTGGAAAATTACATATCTACCTCAGAACTTGAAAGTTGTCTCTCCAATTTGAAGGGGAAGACATCTGGTCTAGACCGCATCTCGTACCACATGATCAGTGCGCTGTCTAATTCAAGTAAAAAGAAATTACTAGACCTATATAATACGGTATTTTTGACTGGCCATATACCCTACATGTGGAAACTGGCTGCAGTTGTTCCA
>NW_023998526.1:377023-441519 GCF_014805625.2 Glossina fuscipes
CAATACGGATTATATCGCTGATCGGCAACACCGGAAAATCTGATTTTTTACTTTTTTTTCTTTGGGGGATGTATCACTTAATAGATAAAATCTATTCGGGTTTTTGTCTGGCGGCCCCGGGGCCATTATGCGTTATTGTTGTCTATTTATTATTATTTTTGAAATAACCACTCACTTGAAAAGGTTTGGGAACTGTGCAAGAAGGTTGGCAACTACTAAAGAAAAGTGTCAAATCTTTTCAATTTTTTTTTTTTTTATTTTGTTTTTTTGTTTTCTATTTTTTATTATATATAGACGAAACAAAAGCACACACGCGATATCCGCGTTAACCAGTTTTAGCAATAACACTGAAAAGACAGAAGTTAAATACACAAAAACACCGAAAACACCGAAACAATTGAAAAAACGCAGACGAATAGAAAACACGCACTACACTGAACACAAGTCGACTCGTCTATGGCTCTAATCTAATTTGATACAAAAGATCATTTTAATTCTTTGTGTTAACAAGCTTTGAACTTTATATTTTTTTTTGTTTTTATACGTGTACTATTTATATATTTAATATGTACGGTGCATCTCATTGATATTGGGTATTTTTGTTAGACAAAAAGTAAACGCTTGTTAAAACTAGTCCATTCTCCAAACATAAAAATTTTTTTAATATTTTGTACTACTAGGGAATACATATTAAATTATAAAAAAAAAACAAATAAAATTTTATTCAAGTGGATAAGAAAATTAAATACCTTCAACAACTCTAAACACACAGCGTGGATGTTGGGATTTTTTCATATAAGAAATAATACGCAGAAAAAAACAACATATTAAAAATTAATATTTCTAGGGGTATGCTTTTTGCTTAATAACACATTTAAACGATTTGACATATTTTGCGTAATTTTTCTTATGTAGGAAACCGAGATCTGACTCCGTTCTTCTGATAATCTATTTTTCAGATCTTGGACGGAAGAGATTGAGGGTTTTCGCGCACGGCTGTCTAAATCATTCCACATATATCTGGTGATTGGAGAAGAGGGTGAAGCACTTTGGAGCAATTATATAAATATTAATATTTAACAATGTATTGCTTACCTTTCACAAATTAATTTTTTTTTGTTTTTGAAATTACATGAACTGAGTCACTAAGGAATGTGGTTTATTCGTTTAGCTGTTTACAAGTAAACAATATTTTTCCTTTTTAACTATTTAACGAATCAACAGCAGATGAGTCGTTTGGAATAGAAAGGAATCATTGTAAACACATAGTATTTTGCAGGAGCTTCAATAAAGTTTTCGATTAGTTTAGATTATTGATTAGTCTTTTCTTGTTTGTTGTTTTTTTTTTTTTTGTTTCTTAATTGACATAAGTTATTATTTCGGCCTTTAGAGTGTTCTTGCTTCCGCCACGTTTTCTTTGTTGTTTTGTATTTTGGCGTTTTGTTTGTTTTAGAATGTCGGCCAAGATTACAGTAGCATGATGTTTACTTGCGTAGCTACGATATACATGTGCCGACCATGAGTCGAGGTGTGAGCCATCGTTGCTGCCAATTGAATATTCCATGTTCATCGCTTTTAAGTCAATCGATATTGGACCTTGCGGGAAACCTTTCGTTTCTTTGGGAGATGCTGTTTTCTTAGTGATGGTGTTTCCCTATATGCCCATATGACCATTGCTGCAGATTTGCTGTCTGATATTATGAGAATTTTTTTTCTGTTTACGTTGATGCTAAGCGAATTGTTACCAAGATCACATTCAGATGTATATATGGAGCTGTTAGGATGGTTAGAAAAGTGCGCTTCTATACAGTGGTCGGAAAACCAAAGTCCACTACGTACGACATCAGGCTTGAAACCATCAAAGAAAATGTGGGTAAAATGTTTCCATTTGCTGTTAATTAGATTTAAGTAAATAATTTTGTTTGGAATTTAATTGGTTTTTAATTTGCAGCTCTTTTCTCTTATAAATGAAACTCTAAGCAATTAATACTAATTCATAACGACTAATGCTAATGCCAAACGTGAGTTCTTTTCTTTTCGAGTAATTTAACGTATATAAGAAAGTGTAATTAACAGATGTTGTGTGTATTTAACAGATTACAAAAAGCCGATAGTCATCAACCAATGCTGAATGCTATCACGTACGCATGTAATGTAACGGTTTAAACTAAAAATCCCCACCGTCTATCTGAATATAGAACTTCGAACTTGTTGTTATTATCCTGTTCGCTGTAATGTTCTGGAAAAGCTTTCTATTAACGTTGCTATACGTTTTGTTGGTGTTTTTATGTCTTTTTTCTAAAGGGAATTTTTGTAGTTTTTTTATTTGCTTTACACTTTTAACACTTTATAAGTACATTATTTTCCTTTCTTTTAACTAACTGGTCTTTTAACAAATAGGTTTTTAATGGGGAGATGTATTTATATTAGTTATATATTAAAATTATATTCGAGTTCACAATTCGAATAAACTTGTTTTTAAATTTTATTCTGAAGTGGTTGCTAACTTTTAGTTTTATTGGTAACAATAAATTTAGTTCGATTTTCGACACCTTAATTTGCAAGGTGACCCCCTGGCTGGCTTTACTGGATTCTCAGTCCTGTAAAGTTGATATTTAGGAATTAAAACCTCTCCTATTTGTACATTCGGTGTATTATTTCTTTTATTTGGAAGCCGACCACCAAACTTTCACGGCTGTGTAAACTAGCTGTTCTAGTAGATTTGTTTTTCGTTTAAATACCATACATTTTTATTTAATTTCATTCACTTTCCATCAAACAGGGGTAACTTACAACTTTGTCAAACAATGCGACTTATTAGTCTATGATTTTACTTTAGACGATTGTGCAAATCGTTTTGTAACTTTTTTTGGATATTCTTCTTTTTCTGCTATCGATGTCACTGTATAGTTTTCATGTTCAAATGGTAAAACAATAACTTAGGAAATCTTAGCAGGATATGCCATTTAACCAACTTATTGTTCACATTTTCACACATTTTAATGTGTAAATAAAATATTTAGAGGTGGCGGGGTTCATATTTTATTACAACTGAGATATTTATTATCGATTATTCTGTGGACCCTTGATTTTTAATGGGAGACTTCAAAGTTGGGTCCGACGATCAACAAGTTTCTCTCAGAAGAATATAAAAATTTATTTTATACATTTTAGATATACGTTATTAATAACGAATATTTCGTTATTAAAAGTGATTTAATATTAATACAGTTATTATTGTTGAAATTTTTATTGACATATTTACAGATTTATTTTAAGTTTATATTACGGCAACTACGCTTTACGTCGCGTATTTTTCTTTTCTCGCTTCATAAAAATTTTTTAATTAATTTAATTACATTAACAAATAAAGTTTAAATTAATATTTATAGTTTTGTACAACCTAAAAGTTAATATACATGACTTGTTAGTTATATGAGCGCCACGATCACCCAAGGTGTGCAGAGATGCGGTTTGCCGAAACGAAAAAAAAGATGCTTGCGGCCGAAATGGATAAATTTAGTAGATTCCAGGAAGCTTTTAAAGACTGTGTACTTTTGAATGGGCCTGAGCTATCGCAGATGAATTACCCATCTCCTCCAGTCAAAATCTGTGAGACACAGTGTTTCTTGTGAACCATCGCCAGTGGCATGGCGGTGATGCTGGTTTATGTTCCGAAGTAGGGCAACCAGGAGTGCCGTTCGTCGGTGGATTCGTAGTCGCCGAATGAGTACAGTGTTCTTCAAACTGTTACTACCAACTGAGTATTTTAGTTCTCTCCTGGATATGTCGATTTGGGCGAAGAAAATAACACGATTGGTCTGGCTAAGGACATGGTCCTATCAGGTAATTTGCCGGCGGCAAAAAGTCAAGTTCGCAAACTCTCCTATTATTATACCAAAATGTTCGCGGTCTGAAAATAAAGCTTCGTGATACATATAGAAGAAGTGCAGTCATTAACGTTCCTTCAGGCCCAGTAACTACCATTTACCAAAATGTTAGGGGTCTACACTTAAAAATTCACCTTACTTTTCTAAATTCACTTGACATGAAGTTTTGCTGTTTGTCCTTCACTGAAACTTTGTAAAACCCTGATTTATATTCGTCAGAAATTTTTTACAGTTTGTAACGTTCCTACGGGATGCGGCCTAGCTCTTCTATGGTAGAGCGGTTACTCTTGGCCCGTCTGTCCTGTACGTCGTCCGTTGTTCTCTCCTTAGTCCGTCTGTATCGGTCCCATGTCTCCCTACAGTCTCTCTTACGTGCCCCCTCTTCACACTCCTGCTACCGCAGTAGCGGATGCCGACTAGCCGCACATTTGGACTTAACCTAATTCTTACCTAAGAATACCTGAGGCAGGATGCAGTAGCAAAACGATTTTTCTTATCTCGTGGCAGCGCCAGCCCTTACCGCATTTTTGTCCCAATGAAAAGAACCGCTGCGCTTTTCTCCTTTCTCCCATAAACACCTCCTTTCAAAACTATCCTTTGGTTAAAACGAGTTTTTACACATTTGCTCGAGAATCCATTTATTAGCAATTCTTCTCAAACGTTATGAAGGTTCCTAGTTTTCACCTTGAGTAAGTTAGCTTCTTTGGGATGTTTCACTTCTTCATATCTCGATTCGATTCATGGGCAATTTCACTGATAGCTTTGACTTCCGTTTTACATGCGTGCTTCTAGCAAACCGTAGCAATAAAAAAACTACGAATATTTTATTTTCGCTGTTTATTGATTTATTATAAATTTTATTATAAATTTTGACTTTCACACATTTCTTAACATTAGATGTCTTTGCATTTATTTGCTTTTATTTAAATTTTGCTTTTCATTAAAGCAATACCGTGTAGTATTATCGATTTGTCGCACTCTACCGTAATTATATCGCCCTCTATTGCGTCCCCGGTAGTTAGTGGGAACGTTTGGTTTGTTTCTATAATAACAAACTGTGTTGCAGTTGCTGGTTGCTTCCGTGGAACTGTTGACGAACTTTGTTATGGCTTCGTCCATATTGTTGAAAGTTCCTGCCTCCATGATTAGTTTGACCTTATCTATGGAGCAGTTTCGGGTCATTGCTTTGATAGCTTGCTGAGTGCTATATTTGGCAGCGAGCGTGTTTGTTAGTCCATCCGCAATGTATGCTCCTTCCAGGGCCTTTGTTAGGTCTTCTATTTCCTTCGTGTATTGGTTAGCGGGTTTACTTCGCTGCTGTAAGTTCATGATTTTAGCTGTCACTACCTCTACTGATTCTCCTTTTATTTTATTCTTTAACGTGTCCCTTATTTGTATTAGTGTAGCTTATTAGATTTCTGGTAGCACCTTTTAATTTGGTTTTTACCAGGGAGATTGCTGCGGCTTCATACGTTTCTTTGATAGTGTCTAATAATTCTAGTGCGTCTATGAAGCTTTGAAGATTTTCAATTTTGCCATCGAATTCAGGGATAAGACTTGAGGCTGTCTTGAGGAATTCTACTAATGTTTGTGGCATATTGTTAGGGGAAGATTTCGCTATTGTATGATATGGTTTTATAGTTTCGTGGAGAGAGTTACTTAAGGGGATTTCTATCCCTCTTTTATTTGTGACGGCTAATATCCGTCCTCGTAGTTCCTGGAAGTATTTATCCGCTGTGCTTTTATGCGTTGATGTGAGTCCTCGTAATTAACATTCAATATTGTTCGTATTTCTTCCAGAAATTCTACAAGTATTTGTACATGTCTGTCTATTGTGTCTGCGCTTGTGGGTCTATCGATATTAAGACATTTGTACGACTTGTCGAAACGTTCCTTAATGCTTTTGCATTGTTGACCCGTCAATGCTGTGGCTGTCGGAATTGTTGCCTATACCTTCTTTCCGAAATTTCCTCTTGGAAATCGACTGTCTCAACATCGTCCCCTGTTGGGAGAGGATGGGCCTGTTCGTAGTATATCGGCGTGAAGGATGATTGCCCGTTGCCGTGTTCAGGGATATCAGTTGCTTGCGGGGGAGGTGTCATGTGGCTAGTTTATGTTTATTTGGAGGGGTTGCTTTAGATATTTAGTGTCTCATTGGCCTGCTTGGAATATTTTTTTTTTAACTGCTTTTTATGTAGCAGATGTACAGTCATTAAAAGATGAATAGCGCTTATAATTATTGCAATTGTGACTAAGTATTGTATAAATTCTAATTGTGTCGTGTAGTTAGTTATTTCTACATTATTAACGACGTTAGCATTGGTATCATCAAACTTTGCCTGCCTAGCCCCCATAATGTAGTGAAAAATTAAAAAAAATAGTTTCTTTTTTAGCCCCCCATAATAATGCAAAATTTGTAAAATAAGTAGAAAAGGATAGTTTTGTTTCGTCCTTTTTCTCAATACACGGAGATATTTAAAGTAATCTGCTTAATGTTTTCTCCTTTTTATTTTGTTATGTTGTAGTGTTTATATTAACGACGTTTCTGTGTGAAAATTTTTATAAAATATAATCCTATTCTGACTCTTAAATGAGACCCTTTATATATGTATATACATAAAAAAAATTTGTTTAAAAGCACTGTTTTACACTTAAATTGTATTGGAATAATTAAAAAAGTATTAAAAATGAACTTTAAATTTGTTTATTAAAGTTATATATATGCACTGTTACTTTATTATCCTTAAATAATAGTTATATTATAATATAATTAATTATAAGGTATCTGCATCTCTGCTATATTCGCTAGAGTATACTTGCGGTTGATGTATTGTTGATCCCTCGTGGTTATTTTCGGCAGCTTTGGCTATTGTTGAGCTGGCAGCTTCTTCCAATTGTGGAGTTTCTTGGATTTGTAGTTTCATTATTGTTGTTACCGCTTTGTTGTTGTTCATCTGTCGTGTTTTTAATTTCTATTTTTTTAGATTTCTCGTATTTGTTTAATATATAATTGTATATTTAAGCATTACCACACTGCACCTCTGGCCACTTTAGGTTTTTTTTTTCAGTTAATGTGAAGTTGGAATTTACTGGCTTTCTTTTCCATGTAAGTGTTTCAAAAATGTATTTCACTTTTCCTTTTGTTATTTATGTTTTAAAATCTGATATTATTGAGTTTAATCTAGATTTTATACAAATGAATTTCTAGCAGTTTTTATTCTTCTGCTTTTTCACAATACTAATATATTTTTCATAACTGGACTAAGTCCGTTAAACACGAAATTTCCTTTTTTTTTTTGTATTTTTTTGTAAATGTTTGTTTTATTTGGGGAACGCAAAGGACTCAGCAGGACTTAACTTGTCACGGTCGCCATGTAGTGACACCACTCAAAATTAAATGTTCTTTTATTTAGTGGATTATTTTAAAGTCTTTATTTGTTACTTTTCTTTTAGATACTTGCTTATATTCTGACCTATCTAATGTATGGTCAGTATCTTATATAGGAAATAACTTAATGCTAACTTAAGCAATTAATATAACTAAAGTAGGTTATCGCTTAGAATAATAACGTAAGCATATAATATAAAAATGGGTTATAACTAGAATTACACTATCTTAACTAGGTTAGGTGTCAAATGTAAACTTAGCAATAACTTGTAAAAGCGGTAGAGTGCGACAAATCGGTACAACGGGCTTCTACATATATAAAAAAATGTTCATTGTTGCTAGGTGTACATAAGGGTATGTATATCTAACTTATTTTTATGTACACATCTACACATATGCTTTCATTTTTCCTTTCTATTTCTTACAAAGTATTCCAACCAAAAACGGTATCTTCAACAAAAAAAATTGTATGCATGACACCCGATTATAAATTGCGAAACCAAACGCTCCATGTTAACTCACACTTCTAACCTTTATTAGTCTTTCATTTGCTTATTTCTTTTTTTTTTTTGTTTTTTCCAAACACAACCCAAAAGTAGTGTGGAATCTTTAAATTTTTCTTTCTTCTTGAAGCTCACTTTAATGCACGCTACCACTTTTCAACGTCACCTTAACACGTTTCCTTGGTCTTCTAATCGTTGTTGTTTCTTCCTTTTAGTTAAATTTTGCTTATCAATATTTTGATATTTAACGCGATTATTTGCATAAAAGTTTGTGCATATCCATAGTAATATTTGTGTATGTTTTGCTAGCAGGCCTTAATTTCATTTTATTTTTTCTCTTCTTAATATTCTTAAATAAGTTTAAGCTACACTTTGGCTTGAACCGTTTTTCCCCCTTTTCCAAGTTTGTTAATGCATTTAATTTTGCTTCTTTCGTCTTTTTTATTCAAGTTGATATAACATAATGACACATATCAGAGTATTTTGATTTCTATAAACTATAAATTTTTCACGATAAATCAGAACCTTTCAGTTGCACTGCCAAAATCAGACTCCCTCATCAATCAAAAATAAAACCAAACCCTAACCTCTTCGCATGATTTCTTCTTTTCCTTTTTTTTCTCTCTTTTTCTTTGCGTTGGCTACCTAGCGGCCAGCCGCTATTCTTGCAAAAAAAAAGACCAAACCGCAAAATCACGCGATTTTGCATAACGGGATGCCGTTATTGCTACATTTTCGGCAAAAACAGACCGACTGACAACCTAACCTAAGTTTGTTCGCGGACGTTACAAGTTCTTTCCGGGTGTCCAGAAAGTACTGATTGGATGGCACTGGTGATGGTGTTTCAATTGCCATATCTGCTGCAGTCCCATCCTATTCAATTGAATTTCCTACTTCTCCCGACGTTGAATTGTCATTCGGGCGAAAATTGCCAATAAACAGTTATGCGTAACTCACTCCTATATTCCCTCATAAGAGAATATCTCTATTTACAAGAAGCCTGCTGCGCTCGTTTGTGGTCGAAATGTCTACACCCACTGATATAGTCATAGCGTTGGGAAACTTCAATTTGCCACAAGTCACTTTTTACGTGCTACACTAATAATTCTATGTCGATATGTAATAATTCGGGCTTCATGGTCCCCACTTCAACATCTGATAGAACTATTGTGTTTTCCAATTGGTCGTAATTTACTTCAATACAACAGTAGTCCTAATTGTAATGGCAGATTGCTAGATCTTTGCTTTGCCAATTTGTAGGAGATAGTTGCAAATTGTTGTCCAGGTTGTATTCCAATTCACAAACGTCACAGCACGTTGAGAACTTCAGTGGCATCGCCAAGTTGAGTGTCTTACCTAAATTGTCTGAGGCAATTGTTACTCAGCATCTCAAGTGACGGTAAGGACATCGGAAGCAACCTATTTTCATAAAAGGGCAAAGCGAAAACCGACTCCTAATTTAAATTCCTAAGGATAAACAGAACCAATTGCTTTTGAACTGATTCATTTGAATGTACATTACACCAGGCATACTCAAATATAGGTTTAACTAAGCACACATATATAGCTTTTTTGTAAGATAAGAATCCTTAAGTGCTTTGGACCATCATGTTTCAATTGCTCTGGGTCCTCTGATAATATTAAAGCCTCCGTGTTCTCACTTTGTGTTGGAAGAGTAGTTTTCTTATTCCGCATCACAAACGTGGAAATAAACATCACGTAGAAAACTATAGAGGCATCGCCTACTTGAGTGTCTTATCCAAATTATTTGAGCGAATTGTTACTCAGCATCTAGCTTTTGCTATTAAACCTTATATTTCTCCATTCCAGCATGGCTTTCGGACACCAAGATACTGTCACGAATCTCTTAGAGTTCACTTGTCATGTTTTTAAAGCTTTTTCTAGTGGCTCTTGCCCGGATGTCATATATACTGATTTTAGTAAAGCGTTTCACTTATTTAACCATAACTTATTGATCTTCAAGCTCTATGCCTCTGGCTTTCTTTTTTACTTAGTGAAATAGATAATATCTTATCGACATAACGTGACGTCCGGCGCCCGCCAAGGCAGCCATTTAGAACCCTTTTTATTTAATCTTTGCATTAATGATCCCCCTCGGTGATTAAATCCAACTAGATCTTAACGTACGCTGACGATGTTAAATTGTTTTCATTCTTCTCCTTGGAATCGCAATCGTATCAGCTCCAAATTGACTTAAATAATTTGCCTACATGGTGCTCGTTAAATTTTGTGAACTTAAATTTTAAAAATGCAAGAAGTTTTCTTTCTCAAAGAGTCGGTCGTTCAATACTAAGTGTTTCATCGCTTCAAGCAAAGTGGAAAACGTAGATTCGTTCATCGATTTAGTGGTTCAATTCGACCAAAGATTACGCTTAATTTGCACATTGAGCTCCCTTTAAGTAAAGCTAGTTCGGCGATAGGTTTTAAAAGTTTTTTTCTACAAAATCTGTGAATGCACACGCGCCAGTTTCACTACGAATTGCCTTCCTTGAATAGCGGTTTCCAGCTGATGATACCCTCGTCCGCGCTTGTGCAACATGCCCGTTTTGTAACATTTGTTGGCTTTGCAATTCTGTGGCGGTCGCAAGGGACAAAGTTGGTATGCCTCAACAATTCGCACACCTGAAAAAAATGAGTAGGCCTGGCAGAAGAAAGAAGAGGAAAGACTGATTGAGAATTTCAAGTTGTACGTCACAAGTTGTTAATAAGAAGATATCGTAAAAAAATTATAAATATTTAAAAGTAAAGATAAAGTACATACTGAAATAACAGTTGAAAAATTTTGTAAAGTATTAAACAGTCTTTTACCTTTAAGGTCTTTAAGTCCATAATAGCTACGGCTTTATCATTTTCGAACTGATTAGGTAACTTGCTGTTGTTGTGATCCACTATGCAATTTTGGATAATATTTCTCTTAAACACAGCTCGTCAACCGTAATAAGTTACTGGACGTGAACGCAAATTATAAGGAGTAACAAGTGTAGGCTTTCCTAATATTTTCAAGAGATTTTTGTCTATTCTATTCTAATTTCTCATCAATTTTTAAATTTGATGACGAATGCTCTATAAGATCAAAATCGCGCAAAAGCGCGTATAATTAGTCAGCATATTATGTCCAAACAGAACATAACAGACTGAAAGACCTTTGCTTGCTTGGATTGCACACAACGAGGCACAATTGATAACGGAAAGTCTTTAGTCCCAATCTCATTGAGATTGTTTAACATACGCTTTGATGACTGCTAGAACGGAACGATTTATCCTTTCGCTCGCATTACCGGAAAGCAGTAAGATTGTAGTGAACAGCATCAACAAGGATTTGAGCATAGACTACATCAATTGAACCCCATTGTATATCGTAATGGAATCAGGTACACCAAAAATGTAAAACCCTCGTGTCTCTAGAAACGTAACAATATTGTGAACATTAGACGTTGTATTAGGTTCAACAAAGTGAAACTGCAACAAACGATTGGGAATAATAATAACATCAATATGATCCGAAGATGGTCTAGGAAAAGGATCTGATAAAGCTGTGAAAAAGTCGAAAAGAAATAACTGATTGACACATAGGTGACCTTATAATTTCATTAGATGCTTTTTTCTGCTTACAAACATTACAGATGGAGATAAATTCTGGAATTTTTGACCATCTTCTGCCAATAGAAAGACATGTTTAGAGGATAAATAGCTTCGGCTAAAACCCCAATGGGCGCTCAATGGATGCTCATGAGCCCATTTAATGAAGTCATTGGTAGATTCAAACGTTACTCAAATTCGTAAGACTCCTGTTCTTGCTCCGACTTTCCCGTAGCGCACTCCGTTCGTTTGTAGATTATAAACCATGGATGTAATTGTAAACACTATCATCATGGGCCTGTCAGTTAAGTTTTTGAACTTAGCCTGCAGTCTTCTCAGGCGTTCCCTCGGATGTGCCCTAGAGAAACTCCGTGTCACCTATGAGCTGTTGAGCTCTGCGTCGGATGTCGTACGGCAGCTGTTTCAGGGTGTACCCCCATCGTCTAGTTGGCACCACTTGTCCGAACGTCGGAATGGGCGTGAACCGTCTTGGCTCTGATGGCCCCGTTTGTCCGTTCTCGGACAGTAACGAGCCGGTGGTTCGCCTGGTAGACCGAGGATGTAGCGT
Organism: Glossina fuscipes; assembly: GCF_014805625.2. NCBI lineage: Eukaryota > Metazoa > Arthropoda > Insecta > Diptera > Glossinidae > Glossina > Glossina fuscipes. Next base: position 388,973 of record NW_023998526.1, read on the forward strand.
TCCTCATCTTGCATGATCGTCAGTTGATATCATACGCTTTCGAACAACATCTCCCCTTCTAGCGTGCGGGGGCTTTCATGCTGCGCTTTGTCCTAGTAACGAGCGTGTGGGCTGCCCTACGAAATTTGACTTGCGCATCGATCAACTTGCGCTTCTCTCCAACCTCGAGCTATTTTTCCGGCTGTGCTTTTTTTGATTTCGGCACCAAAGGGACGCTTATCCGTGTTCCCGCTTTCCTGCAGCCTGTCCCTTGGGTATCCTTGGGTATTTCCTAATCATCGTTCAACACTCCGCCTCGGGTTCGGATGTGTTTGACGACGGCGTGGGTACAACGGCTGCACCTTCGATTGCCCCGACCCTTAAATCTGGCCACTCAGCGTGGGTGCCGCTGGTGTCGCCCGCTTGTTGCCTCATCGGCAAATGAAGAGTGGTGCCAGGTATCGCCTCGATCACCAGCCCCTTCTCCGTTTGTGGGCGCTCAAACCCCTCCGGGTACGCGGCTATCCCAACAATTATCTATTATGCATAAGTGAAGATGTCAGATGGTGTCAGATACCCCTACGGACTTCCTCAAAATCCAACACTGGCGTGTCTACCTTCGATTCGTGTGGAAGGATGTTCGTGGCACCCCCCACGCTCGGATTCATGAATGGTCCAGAACCGCCGAAAGCGAGTCTCCAACTTCCAGAGAAACTCTTCACGACGTTGCACACTGGTGTTTTCCTCGGACATTTAGATTGAACTGGCTCTCTAAAATGATACGTAGCAATTAAATTATCAAGTTGTCTCGCTGACATATAGCTAACTCAAAGCAATAAACGAAATAGAAGGTTTGGTGAAGGTTCGGATGATGCGGTTGCCCGTCAGAAGGAAGATTACCGGGGAAATATAGCTAATTACTATATCGGACGCCACATAGCGTGCGGCTAACTTAGCGGCAAATTTGTCGACGATTTTGGACAATGGGTGTTGTTTTACCTTCACTGCTTCTCCTAGTCGATGTTTCCACTTTCTTGACCTCAGATTATAATTTCGTCGTTGTGCTTGGCTAGATGTGGTTTTCGTGCTCCTAAATAACTTAGTACACTAAGTTTCCACGGTGCGTCGTTTTCATCGGTGGCGGTTCGAGGGAAAAGTCGATACAGTCTGCCCTCTAATATCATGTATTCCGGATGTTCAGCTGAATTTTCGGATACATCTTTCATTATTTTGTTGGTCCATTTGAATATCTGTTCGCTTGCCTGCATTAAAATGGTTCTTTGAACAGCTTCTAGCGGTCGACGCGACCGGGCCTCGGTTAGAACAGTTCCCCTACCATATTCTACGGTATAGTCGTATTGCAGTAACTCTAATACCCTACGCGCTATCCGTCCAGACGGATGATAAATGGCATGTAGCCATTTCAGTCATAGATAATCGATGATGACGGTGAACTTATACCCTTCTAAATAGGGTTTCGCTTTCCCCATATCGTACAGTAACACCAAACATTACTTTTCGGCCACGGAGTAATATCTTTCGGATTTGTTCAGTCGACGACTAGCGTAGGGGATCACTTTTTCATCCAAATCGATTTTTTGTGTTAGTAGGCCGCCCAATGCAGCATCGCTCGGATTTGTCGGTATTTAAGTAACTCAAACGTGGTCTGCACTTCTTCGGCCCATTTCCAATGGTTGCCTTTGAGGACCAGCGAATTAAGTGGTTCGGCAATCGCTGCAAAGTAGGGAATGAAACGGCGGTACCGGGACGCTATCCCTAGATACTTCCTGACCTCCTTAAGATTTGACGGCGGTGGCAACTCGCTTATCACGGTCATCTTTACCAGATCTGTGTGCACTCCTCGACCGCTAATGCGCACATGCCCTAGGTATAGTACTTTACAATTCATGAATTCGAATTTTTGATACGTGAATTCGCCGTGCGAAGTCAGCGCAAAATGTCCTTCAAATTAGGAAGGTGTTCGTCTAGTGTTTTGCGTAGTACCGAAATATAATCAAGACATGCGAAGGCGTTTCTGAAGCGACGACGGAGTCAAGTGTGCGTTGAAACGTAGCCGGTGCAGACTAAACGGCATGACTTTCCAATGAAACAACACCCTCGCGGGCACAGTAAAGGCTGCAAAATGCTTACTACTTTCTTCCAGTGGTATCAGCCAGTAGCCATCACATAGATCCACGCTGCTAAAAGGCTGCGTTTCTTGGAGCCGGTATACTATCGCATGTATTTTTGCAAAGAATATGCGTCGAAAACTGACCGTTGGTTCAAGCGGCGGTAATCCATGCAAAGCCTCCAGGCTCAATTGTTCCTCTCAGTCAGGGTAATCGGAGAGCTATATAAGCTGTTACTTGGCTCGATGAAACCTTGAGTTAGCAATTTGTTTACGGGTGTGTCCATCACGGTTTTCAATACGCGATTCGTTGTCGCATATCGTAGCTTGAACGTCATCTTGCAATACTATGTTGTGTTAGTCGATATTTGTTGGCCCTGCCATACCGCAATATCTTTGTAACTCATGACGGAGAAAGGCCTCGACCCTCTCTTTGCCGGCCTTTTTAATCGGAGTTGTAATCGTCATGTTTCATTGAGCGTTGTCGACTTGTAATTTCGCTCGGCAAGAGGCAGTTCCATCCGAACAAGTTATCATCATTCCAAAAACCTGCAGAAAATTATATCCCAAAATCACCTCTTCGGTTGCCTTCGGCATAACGATTAATTGTACCTGCACAGGGCAAAGGAAAGTATTGTCTACGGCTCTCTTCGATCGGTCATAGAGCTGGTGGTTGCACCTGCATCTCTGGTGGCGGTGACGGATAGTCCAGCCATGTAGAGTATGGCAGCCAGACTGCTCGTTTCGAACTCAACATTCGTTTCCTTTAGATGTCCTGACGACTCATTTGGGGTAACATTTCTATTGTCGACGTCTGTTGTTTTTCGGGTGCATGGGTTCCTGTATGCGGTGGGCTCTTTTTCAGTGAAGTATTGTTAACCCGTATTGCAGATGCTTGGGCCAGCTGTTCGCGTCGGCAGCATTCTTTGGTGGTACATCGTTGTCGTTTCAATTTTTCTTGGTCATTATATCCCACATGCCTCATTGAAGCTTGGAGCGCCAATACGAAACATTTCCCGTTTCCTCTTTGTTCTCAGTCATATTTCGGCCTTCAGATTTTAGAAATACCGGGTTAGCAAGAAAAGATGTAAAAAGTCTTTCTTAGAAAATTCCCATTCGTTCGATCGCCGATTATTATTTCTGAACCGGGAGCGCTTTATCATGTAGCAACATCATCGTCGCACCAGGTAGAACATTTGGGTTGATTCCGTGAGCTTCGGATAGCTCTTTTACTCTTTCGATAAATCGTAGTCCTTATTTACGAACAATATCTATCGGTGATCGGTTCCACTAGCTGTATTCCACAACGACGATGACCCTGTGCTACCCCTTTCGGGTACATGACTTGCTGTAATCGTTGAACCATTATTAGTCGGATGGTGAAACTGTGTTGTTGCAGCTGATGATGGCTGTTGTAAGATCAAATGTGGTCGGTGCGGACATAAAGGGATGATTCACTCCTGGTTGGTTTACGGTAATTGACTGTACTGTATTAAATTGTTAATCGCTTTTGCGGTCCGTCCGGTAGCCACATCTCGTCCGTCAGTCTGCCTTCATAGTGGCCGCCGCCGTGAAAATTGATCCTTGTCCCTTTAAATCATTGTGTATATGCAGTTTTTATTTATTTATTTTATTTATTTTATTCGCAGTCGAGTTCAATTGATTCTTAAAGAAAAATCTTAAATTGATTAATATTAATTAGTATAAGTACAATAAAACAAATAGGAAGGGGAAAAAAGGAAAAAAGCATGTACAAAACTAGCATAGAGCCACACCCACAGCCGGTACAGGACCAAATTGCAAGTGAACTCCTAAGCCATCCCAAACATCCATAAGCTTGGCAAGCGATAATAGTTAAAAACAATTAATTTTCGACTCATAATGGCTTTTTAAGGTTAAAAGTTAGTTCAAGTACGACATAGGTAAATCGCGCGTATTAACCAATGTTGCTAGGGTGGACTTTAAAGAGATAATGAGAATATGTGATAGACATCTTTTAGGTTCTTGCAAACAACTCTGAGCGGCTTAAACAGTTCGCAATTATATTTGCATTGACTAAGATTTATCAAGATAAAGTGCCTAGAGAAGCAGTTAGGGATATTGAAGCCTATATCACGAAGTAATGCGGGCGAGTCAATTGTACCTTTTATTAATTTGATTACGAAGGAAACCCCAAGAACAAATCTACGTTTCTCCAGTGACGGTAAGGAACCCAGAAGCAATCTATTTTCATAGGGTGGATTGGGTCCCAACCCAAATTCCTAAGGGCAAACAGAAAGAATTGCTTTTAAACAGATTCAATTGAATCTACGTAGCACCTATATGAAGGAGACTACACAACAAAGGCATATTCAAGTACAGGTCTAACCAAACACATGTAAAGCTTTTTCGTAATATAAGGATCATCAAGCTCTTTGGACAACCTCTTTAAAAATCAAGCGCGGACCTAGCCTTGCTTAACGAGAGCTCAATATGCAAATTGAAACGTAACCTATAATCGAATAGAACGCCTAAATCTATGAACGAATCGACGTCTTCCAACCTGTGCGAATCAATGAAGTATTGAGTACTGAACGACTTCCTTCTTAAAAAAGAAAGCTTCTTACATTTATTTAGATTTAGTTTCAGAAGATTGAGAGAGCACCATGAAACCAAATTGTTCAAATCACTTTGAAGATGATGTGATTGCGATTCTACGGAAAAAGAAGAAAACAGTTTCACATCATCAGCATACATTAAAATCTTACTGAATTTAATCACGGAGGGCAAATCATTGATGTATAAATTAAATAAAATAGGTCCCAAGTGGCTACCTTTAGGTACGCCAGACGTCACGGGGAATTCGTCCGCGGTAATGAGGTTAAACAAAACCCTGAATGATCTACCATGCAGATAAGAGCTTAACCATTCCACTAAGAAGAGAGGAAAGCCAGAGCCTTGGAGTTTAAAGATAAGTAGTCTATGGTTAACCAAATCAAACGCTTTGCTAAAGTCAGTGTATATGACATCAGTGCGAGAGCCACTAGAAATAGCCTTGAAAACATGAGAAATAAATTCTAACAGACACTTATCAAGGCGTCGGCTAAGTTGCATACCCTTCATACAGTTACTTTCATTTGAATGCCTTTATGTGTATATTCTTACCTGTTGTACATTTTGAATGATTAACGATCCCCGCTATGACAAATATTTTGTTTCCTTTAAACCAGTTACGTATGCAAGCACTAATCTGATTACACTTGTATTAACTTAACCAAAAACGGCACGGCAGAGCTCCTTTAATTTATGGAATAACCAATACCACAGCTGAAAACAACGTTCTTTTCCAGAGTTCTTCGGTTTTAGAAATTCTCTTGGAACGGACCAGCTGGAAAGCCCAGAGTTATACCCCGGCTAAAATGCTCGTTTCAATATTCATAAATTAATGCATGCTTTATTTATATTTACTATTATTCGAATTCTGGTGTAACATTTTTTTTGTTTATCTTTTTAGTTTTTTTATTTGCAACATTGGACCTAAACTATATTTTTGTTAGTTATGAAAAATTTGAATAATAAATCATGAGAATCCAACTTTTTATATCTGAATAAAATGCAGTACGTAATTTACTTTTATGAGACGAAAGTAGGATAGAGGAGTCTTCGACCCAATTCGCGTTCTCCCTGTAAAACCATGTGCCTAAGGTTGACGTAGACAGGGCAGGGTATAGCAGCTTTGCAGCATCTGACCTTTTGATCTTTTTGACTTATATAGCCTTTATCGCACAAAAGGTACGATGTCAAAGCGCATACATATATGTTACACTGAATTACCATAAGCCTTGATGGCTGAAATTATGGATCTACTAACACGACCCGAAACATTAGCCTGTGGCAAACGGAAACCGGTAAAACATTAGCAACAGAGCATATAAATAACATTTGCCAATTAACATACAAGGACCAAAGACTTGTTTGTATCCTGTACGTAGGTATAAGTTCTTCCTGTGTATTTACAGTAGCACAAGTGTATTTTACTTACCGCTCACTTTCTTTTATGGGGAGCAGTTTGCAGTACTCCTGTGAGTATTTTAGAGATGTTGTGATAAGCAGGAAATGTGTAAGAACAGAACAGAACAGAATGAAATGGGAATATCGCATTAGAAATAACTTAGTTGACATACTTCGAATGTGATCAACTAATTAAATTAGTAACGCCGATTTCGACTAGAGGCATACTGGAGAAAAAGGTTGCACGCCCTATTCTTTCTGGATAGAAACGTCGCTTAGGTAACGCACAACTGTCCGGTAAAAAATGACATAGTTGCTGAATTAGGAATATTTTGACAGAAGATCGTCCGCTCCATCCGAAGACCACTTAAATTAAGTATAGGTATATTAATTTTAATCTTTAGCCACTAGGTCCTTTCGTGACATAAGTTAATTAATAAAAGCAAGTTGAATTATAGCGTCAAAAGATAATAGAGTTTTTGTTGAAGTGAGGAATATAAATCACTAAAGTAAAGACGGAAAAACAGCTGGGGCTTAGTCTGGCATTATTTGATTAAAAGAGCAAAATATTCCAACGAAGGAAAAATTCCGCTACTCATAAACTAGATTATAAATGATAGCCACTGTTAGATACAACACACCGTGGGACGTAGTAAAAATCGAGGATCTCGTTTCCAAGCCATTGACACACCAACTTAGTTACCACCTTCTTTACCGGCTTTGGAACAAGGGTTAAATACAATGAAAATATCCGTTACGAGATCTAGGTTATTCACCTATAAAATCAATATAAGCAGATAAGCGCAGAGCAGAACTCCCCAGAGGCAGTCTTAAAGCAGAGTTGGGGTGCTTCATGCGCTTGAAAGTACTAACACAGCTGTCTCTTGTAACTCGAAAACATTATCAGTCGAAAAGTCTTCGGTAGAAGTGTGATAGAATTATGTCTAATTACGACGACTGTTGAACCACGAACTAGGTAGGGCATCCACACAGGCCCTGATAGGACATCAGCCTTCGCTGAGATACTTGCGCCGAAGCATGTGTACAGAATAAATTTAGACACGTTTTCGCCATGTTTTTTCTTACGGTGATGAATTCTCTTTCAGATGATTAAAACCATTACTTAAAGTGGGAATAACTGCACCGTGTCACTTAAGGGATTGTTTTGAGTTGTTTGCAAAAACAAAGTGTACATTACATCCCATAAAATTTTATTTGCTTTATTCTTGATTGAAGTAAAAGCGCATGTCAAGTTGAATTGAGAAAGCGTTGCAAAATACTACAAACCTGTAGGAAGTGTACTTTAGACCTTATCGCTGAGAATCTCTAAGCTAAAAAAATACACATTTGTTACAAATTTCAGTAATTATTTCAGCGGATTTATTTACAATACAAAAAATTACATAAAAGAGCATGTGGAAATGAAACATTTGTTGCTTTTAAAACGAAAAGTTTTGCTGACAAAGGCTTGTAGATAGACATCCTTGCACGTGTTTAAAATAAGCAAAAATTGAATCACGACAACATCAAAAATCATAATAACAGGAACAACCCCTCTATAAACATCAGTAAAAAAGGACTGCAAATAACAATAATAGCAAAAATAAGTACAAACGAAAAGCATTGTTGTGAGCATTAAGACCGTCAACGACGATAACGATGACAACAACCGCAATAGCAAAAAACAACAATAATTACAATAGAAGTAAGTTTAACAGAGGGAAAGTCGTACATCCATTTTGTCCTCCCATATCCTTGCTTCGAATAGGGTAAGTGAGGTTTAAGCAGCACTTGAAGAAAGCCAATTTTAGTGGAAGCCAATATGGCGATACCGTTTTGGGCGTCATCTTTTCTCTACTTTGCAAGACATCCGGTTCTCTCTATTTCTTCTGGGGCCAGCAAACGGCGTGCCTAGATGTGTAGCAAAATTTCTTAGATCTCCCTGTGACAGGTAATCACTGCTTTAAGTCAAATTCTTTTCTCGTTAGTGAGCATTGATCATTTAAAAATACTCTTTTTCTTTGTTTCTTCGAGTGAAAAGCAACAAAATAATTAACATAATACAGCAAGGACAGCGAGCGACGTCAAATTATATTACTTTTCCTTCGCCGCAAGTGTACGTATCTTAATATATTTTAAAAAGAAATAATACAAAATGAATAGTAAGACAGTTCAGTCTCTAAAAGAAAATATTTCACTATTCGGTCAGCAAACCAAATGATCAATGAGAATAACATATTTAGCTATATTCGGTTCCACAGAAAAATATAAATTTTCTGAAGAGAACGTGGTTATCTGGCGAGCTTGCTCCAGGCCGAAGGAAACTGTAGTGACACCATTCAAAATTAAATGTTCTTTTATGTAGTGGATTATTTTAAAGTCTTTATTTGTTACTTTTCTTTTAAATACTTGCTTGCATTCTGACCTGACTAAGGTATGGTCAGGTGTCTTATATAACTAATAATTTAAAGCTAACTTAAGCGAATAATATAATTAAAATAGGTTATTGCTAGAATTACGAGTAATATGGGTTACAACTAAATTAGGCTATCTTAACTAGGTTAGGTGTCACATTTGAAATGTAATAAAATGTAAACTTAGCAATAACTTGTAAAAGCCGTAGAGTGCGACGGATCGATAATGCTACAAAACGCTTCATAAATGGGGAACGAACAGAAACTCGAATGGCTAATATCCTCTGTGAATCTAACAATTAAACATACAAAGCTATAATCAAAAAAAATATATATAATTTAAGCAAAATGTAGTGTAAACGAAAATATATTCCGCTAAACAAACGTACTTTTAATAAAAACCTTAAAATGTACGTTAAAAAGAAGGGCAATTCATAAGATACACACAAGAACAGAACATACTACCAATCAAAAAAATAAAAAATTAAAAAATAAATATAAGAAATATATAAGAAAATGTCATATATAACGTGATCGCTACCAATAATGACGCCATAAATGCACGCACAAATTGCACAGCTTTGATTTCTGCTCCGAAGCTATTTGTTTGCTCAGCTTTATTGTTGCATGACAGAATTTAAGCAAGTTAAGCAAAGATTGCAAGTGTATTAGCGCATGAAAAGATAGCGAAGCATGCGCCTTTATTCAACGTTGCTGGTTTTACAAAATATAAAAGAGTTCTGACATAGTGTTAATGGTGTGACAAAGTACGAGTAAAGTGCGAGTTGAAAACGTTCGAGACTGCTCGAAAAATAAATAAATAATAAAAGACAAATTCGAGGAAACTAACAACCTGAACGAGAGAAAATTTTTTTTTTTTTTGATAAAAATAATTGCGAACAGTATTTAAAAAAATAAAGAAAAACGTACATGTATATAAACGCAATTTGAGCAAACGCAAAATAATAAGAAAAAAAATTGAAACAGTGAACAGAAAGATGAAGAAAAAAACAGTTTAAATAGTTAACAGTGACAGATGGAATCAACAATTCGTACAAACACCCGAAAACCATGTAGAGGGAGACAACATAAAAATCGAGAGGGGGCGACATAAGCAGAATGTCTCCAGAAAGCCGAGTCAATGCAATCGGTGTGTGCAGCCGGTGTGCTAGAGAAGGACGCACCCAATAAAATTGGACCAACAGCAAGATCCTATTCTGCTGGACATGTGGCCGTCATAGTATTGGTTGGTGCATACAGCGAAACGCCATGCAGTGTTTTGGTAGCGAGGCGGAATGGACCCCAAAATGAATATGCCTCGCGGACAATAAATCAACATACCCTATGTCAACCTCAACAGCAAGATCATTTTACACAAGACCGAAATATATCGCGGCACCCGATGCAGACAAACATCATAACAACAGTTAGCGTTACAACAACTATAGTCTCTGAGAGAGGTGTCCACCACTCACCTTCGTTAGGACAAGCAAGAAGAACCTACAAGCCATAAACATTTCTCAGTCACACACATTAAACAAAAATGTTTGAAACATTTTTAGATAAAATTGTCGCACAACTCCTAAATCCAAAACAGCTTCTAGTTACAACATATTTAAAATCTCCTTCCGGTGGAATTGTCTCGGGACAGAAACATCACAATCTTGGAAATTCATTGTGTCGCAACTACGTAATCAACTCCACATCTAACCACGCCAGCTGATAATCTTCACAAAGGCCCTACAGTGTTGCCAACTGCGTAGATATTAGCTTGGAACTCAACTATAGCCTTCCTCAATATAACGCACAGCACTATGTCCCTAGTGTAAGCATCGATCTGATAAATTGGATGTCCATACTGACCCATGGAACCGGAAAGAAATCACATACAGCAGCGAATGATTTACCGAACAAAAATGAAGGTCGGCTAGAAAGAAGACTTCAAAGCCACGATTACATCTACAAACTGATAGCCATATGGTCGCCACCGTAGTATCCATAATCCTCTACTTCAGAAAACCAAGAACACTTAGCGGCTGGTGAAAATATCCATAAAGCTAAAAATGAAACAGCACAGTACTAATTTGTGCTTGAAGCCAATAGAATTAGCCTCCTAGCGACACCCTTTCTTCACTAACATGGACAAAGGTGTAAAAGAACAACTCAGAACAACTCAGAAGAACAAAAAGAACAAGAACAACAATAGAGCGTATGCTAGTTTGTTAAGATTTTCTTATTGCACTCGGCACTACGCTGAAAAAAAACATCTTATTTATCGGGAAAACCACCAAAAGAGGCCGAAACTATTGAGTCAGCCGCGAGACAATAGCTACACCTGAAACAAAGTGTCACCTCATTACAAGTGAGAAATTACAATTCAGTACCAACCACGAGGGAGAAAGTACTAGGCCTACAGCAATCACAAACAATTTTTATAAGAAGAATTGCCGACATTTGCATAGTGCCACGAACGCTGCAGAACACAAAATTGTCATGAAGGATGACCGACCATTTAAACTTCGGTATGCTGCAGCCATTCCTGTCACGAAAGCAGTAATAGACGCAGAAGTCGACGAACTAATTGTGAACTGGTGCGTAAGAAGAATGTAACATAACCCATGGATTTTTGCCGTTTGATTAGCAAGTCGTTGCCGGGTACATATCCTTTGCCAATAATTCAAGCTTTTTTAGACCGAATACGAATACGAACGACGAATAGCACGATACGCAACGCGACGCAAACCTCAAGGATGGGTGTTAGCAAATACTCCTGGAAAACGCTACCAAAGCTTACATCAGTGTATTTGCACATCTGGATGAAACATCGGCTATCGGCGAAATGCCCACTCACTTCATCCGTATTTGCCGTAATTTCGCAACCGCTTGTCGAACTGATTTCGATTTAAATATTCATCGAAAAAAGAGAAAATCCGAAGTATTTTGATGGGATATTTACTTGAAATTAACTAAATTACTAATAGTTCACATCTTTTATCTATGTATGATTTATTTTAAGGTAAAAAAAACCTGTCCGTACACAAATTTAATTGAATTCTTTTTAATATAGAATTTTATTATCCTCACTTCTAAATCTGTTTTCACATGTTTTCAAAAATTAGAATATCTTTAATATCAACATTTAGGTATGTGTATGTATTTAATCATGTATTGATTAATTTATAAAGCTCCACATCACCGCTGGAAAATTATGCACTTTTGCCTATTTGAACTTTTATCTTTCTCCTTTTTTCTCAAGTCTTCACTTTGATCAACAATGCCAAAAAAAAAATACCGTCCAGGTATATTTTATTCCTTTTCATTAACACTTAATGCAACAAATTGAAAAATTTTGGAACAACAGTTTTTATTTTCGTGATTTGATTCCTCATTCTTATTGCCAAAACTTTGCGATAATCGCAAAGCGCTGGTTTTATCGTGTTAAACAAATATCGAGTAAAATACAAAGAAACCCTGTAGTTTACATTAAATTTTAGGCGTTTCTCTCAATTTTAAAACATTTCGTTCCTTTTTTTTAATTAGATTAGCAATAAAACCACCCATTATTTTTGTCGAGGCATTCCAATATTCAGTCATTCGTAGTAGTTCAAGTTAATAGCCTACAGGGTTGCCATTGCAACATATGTTACAAAACAGCCATTGTCCACGACCGCAGAAGAGAGCATCAACAGCTGGACATTACCACTCGAAGAAGGCAGTACATAGCTAGTATGACATATGCATTTTCGCTGCACATAAGGAGGAGTACCTCTGAAGAACGCAAGTTTTTCGCTTGGAAAATACCTAGTGCTTTACATTTGAGGTTTCCGAATTAATTGATCCAAAAGATGAATGTAGCGCGTATGATTTGCCACTTTTCAGCATGTTCTGTGCAAAAAGAAACATAACAAAGTGAAAAACCTGCACTTCCTCAAAGCTGAATCAATAACGGAATAATAACTAACGTCGAAAGTTAAACCAGTTGCGATGAAGTCAGCCAATTCTTCTAAAAACAAATTATCCAAGCGTAAACTGTTAATGGCTTCCAAATCTACGGAATGGACGCGTGACAGCGAATCGGACACTTCGTTTTGATTATCTTTTCGATGCTTAATTGAGAAATAGAAACTTTGCAATGACCATCTAGCCAATCGACCGCGGAGATCCTTTGGATAATTAATCATTTAAGAGAAGCGTGATCTGTAATCACTTCAAACTCCTGACCCTACGCAACTTTTGAATTGCGAAAAACATTCTTCTTGATGGGATAATTCCCTCCATGGATTTTAAATTATGAGACATATAAGCAATCGTAATCTCTTCTCCCTTTCGCGTATTGACTTAGGTAATTGTAAAAGGGCTACGCTCATGTGGTGATGACGTAAGTGGTGAGGTGTACGTTGTATTATGCTTTGATTCCCTATTCTGCTCGGCTGCAGAACGCCAAGTCTATCCGCCTCATATAATGCCAATAAAGCTCAGCATGAGACGTTACCTAAGTTTAAGTTTAGACGGATTGAACGCTTGGTGTTTTTATTTTAGCGAATTAAACGCTTTGATTGAATTGTTTGATAGCAATTAAAATTCTTTATTGAGAAGTGCACTATTTATACTTAATTCTAACAGCTGACTTAATGCTAACGTAATCACTAATTAATTGGGGCGCCTGGCATCGTATTGCAATTCGTAATGCAGTACCCAGCTAATTGAAGTGCGACAAAAATTTTGTTTTTCTTTTTTGCTACAGAATTTTTCAAATTCAGCATAATAATCTCGTAGAGCAAGCAATCTATCAATTTCTGTGAAAAAATGCTTTCGACAACAGGTAACACGGTGAAACGTTCGTGTTGAATGGGTTTACTGTCTCCTCTATCAATGGTACGAGATACTAAACAAGTCCTACGCAATTCTCCTACTTTGTACGAGGCGATAATACTTATCACTCGTCTCAGCATTCCACCTTGTATTTGATTACCCGTATGAGCGGTGTTAAGTCTTCCATTGCACGATTTTAGTAGTTGCTTACTAAGTAAAGCACCCCAAGTAGATTTGTTGCTGGGCGATGACATGTACGCACAAGTAATACTTGAAGGGACTAGAAAGGGTTCACAATTTTCACCTTTCAGCTCAAAATACTATTTTTGGACGGATAATAAAAGGCAAGATTGATATTTATAGACCCTTATAGTCCGTTTCAAAATATTTCAATTCTATTAACTTAGCAACCAATATTTGCATTTCTGGAAATTAGAAAAGATTTTTAAAACACCTGCAAAATCTACAAAGGATGTGGTTGTATCACGTAATATAAGTGATGTGTATATAGTAAGAGTGGAAAGAAAATTGAAATACAAATGAAAGTGAAATTTTATGTTAACGTACATGATAGTAAAATTACGTTTATATCAATAATAATTGTAACAAAATAAGAAACGGACGAAGAAAATTAGAAATTATGTATTACATATTATCAATGAATGATGGTGCTTTGTAAAGAAATTTTTATTGGATTTGGTTATTTTTGTTTTAAAAGCACAATAATATATACAATCACTTATCATGTACTCAAATGTAAATTCATTTAAACGTGTTAAATAAATATATGCAGCAATGTCGAGTCAAGGTCATTTTCTTGGACATAAGGAAGTTGATTCAAATTGTTAAACATTTGCTTGTTTGCTAACAACAATTTTGTTAAGAAATCTCAAAAACTTCAAGAAACTTGGAAATTAACTTTAGTTGTTCTAATTGTCATTTGCAGACTGTACAAAACCAAAAAACAAAAAGGGACAAAATATACAGTGAAAAATTACAAAAAAATTGTGAAAATTCTTATGAAATAATAAATTGGTAATTGATTACAAAGCAAAAATTTATATAGAAAATAATTAACAGTTATAGACAAGGTGCATATTACCACTAATATATACACATATAAGAGGCAGTCGCAATACAACTATATAAAACAACAACATGGATTTTCAATCATCGTAATATCACCAGCTATATACAATACCTTCAGCAGCAAACATTGGCATATCTGTTCCTTATTATATTTTTTCATGCCATGTAAACTAAAGAAAAAAAATATTTATGTATATGAATGTAATAAATTTCTTTTGTTAGTTGTATGAGAAGAAAGTAAATTGGACAGGTCATCGGACACAACTTCGGGGTTTTATTGCAAGTCATGGGCTGAAGGAGATCCAGGGTAGGAGAGTACGGAACGGCGCAGGGCCTCTACTCTGCCCATTCGGTAAGTAGTTTTCGAACGCATAAAGGTAAAGTATAGGTATTTCTTTTAGATGTAACTGAGTCTGGTAACTGACGCGCGCGAGGTCGTACGCTTTTGTTAGTTTTATTGCTAAAATTTTTTGTTTTCGTTTTATACCCGTTTAAAAATGGGTTTATGTAAAAGTATAAAAAGTTTGAACGTGTAAAGTGTAAGAATTACATTAATGACATCAAAATTTTTATGATTTTCATTTTGGTTCTTGCGATTAGCACTTTTGATCGCAATAGTAAATCTCTTTGGAGTCTTTTCTAGTTTTTTCTTTCGAGTTTTTTTTATTTTCTTCCTTTGGTGTGAATAGCTTTTCTCTTGGCTAGATCTTACGTAAATTTAAGAGAAAATTTAAGAGAAAATTTTTCTGATTTGTATTCTCTCTTTTTCGTGCTTCCAGTTTGGTTTTGCTTTCTCTTGTTCTTTTGCTCTCTTGTTACAGTGACAACGTAACGGAGAAGTTTTATTAAATTTCTTAAATTTGTAGATAAACTAAGGGTAGTGGATTTTTTTTAAGTTTTTTCCGTTTTTGCCCTAATAATTCACTTCTTTCTTTTCGTTGGCTGAATGGAGTGCTTATATAAAACATGTCGCGCAAAAACAGGCCCGGAATCGGATAGATTCGTTTCTTATTGGCTCTGCGAGCGCTTTGGTCATGCAAAGAGTGCGGTATTATCGGCTGTGCTGCTGACGCAGTCGCTGACCCTTCTAAAGGCTTAAGATGGTCATGTCCTGACTGTAGGCAGCGGGACATTGATTTTTACAAACTATTTACGGAGACGCGAAATGATTTCTCGGAATTGAGTAGAAACCTCGGCTCCTTGTGGGAGAAGTTTGAGCTAATTTAGTCTAGGTTTGATGAGTGTCGTCTTATTGAACACTTATTTTCTACTCAAGCCAGAAAAATAACAACTCGTAGCGTAGCGTGTGGCACGTCACCTCTAAGCCCTCCTAAGTCCGATTCGATGGTGCAAGTTGGCGCTTCCATAATGTCCTCAAAGAACATCAACGCCACTAAGAGTATCGCCTCTTAGTGGCGTTACTCACTCATCTCAGGCGTCATCGCCTAAAACTAATAAAGAGCAATATAAATCATCCACTCCCCTCGGCTGTTCGAGTGTGAACGCTGGTCACCAAACTGGGCATGTCGCACAAGCTGCTCCGTTGATAACCTCATCTATATTCTCCCGAACTCAAAACTCCCCAGTCGTGAACCCCAGTGCTCCTAACTGTAATGACATTTGCTTGATGGCAGTTCTTCCCAAAAAAGCAATATTTGTGTCCAGACTGGCACCCGATATATCGGTGGATAACATAAAAGTTACCTAGCGGTGAAAGTCCCATCAGTCAATCTAAAGCGGGTTAGTATTATTAAATTGGCTCTGTCTCAATCTAGAGCAATCGCTTCTTTTAAAATTCCTGCTCCGAGTGAAAACATTGATATGTTGTTAGATAAACTACTGTGGCCAGTTGGATCCTTAATAAAGGAATTTATCCCTCGTTATCGTCCCCGAAATACTAAACCAGTAGCCCTGTCGCCTTCAAAAAACTAAATGGTTCTTCAGGTTCACTACCTCTGATTTATCAAAATGCTGGGGGCCTAAATTCAAACATTCGTTCTATCTTCCTAAATTCAGCGGGCACAGAGTTCTCCTGTTTAGACTTCACTGAAACTTGGTTAAAACCTGATTTACATTCGCCTGAACTTTTCCACAATTCTTTCCGGGTTTTCAGAAAGTATCGTTTGAATCGCATTAGTGGTGGTGTATTAATTGCCATATCTTCGCCATTTCCGTCAAAATCAATTGAATTTCCTACTACTCTTGACGTTGAATTTATCGCCATTCGAGTGAAAATTTCTAATAAACAACTATTTATAACCTGCTTCTATATTCCCCCGAATTCTGATATCCCTGTATATAAGAACCAGGCCGCCCCCATTTGTGAAGTGGCCAAGCAGTCGAAACCCTCCGATTTGGTAGTTGGAAGAATTGATAGCTTACTGTCGTCGTTCTACAATATACTAAATCAAGCTATTTCTGCATCCGTTCCGATCAGTAGCTCCGTCCTCGAAGCAGGTGTTCCCCGTGGCTTAATAAGCCAACGAAATATTACAAGAATAGGAAAAACAAGCTTTTAATGGATGGAATTCCATCATGTGTGGTGTGATCTCAAAGATTTTTAACCTGTCCTTGAATTTAGGTGTTTTTCCTTCGTGTTTGAAGAGTAGTTCCTTTATTCCTATCCACAAAAGTGAAAGTAGACAATTTGTTGAGAACTGCAGAGGCATAGCCAAGTTGAGTGTCTTGCCTAAGTTGTTCGAGCGAATTGTGATTCAGCATTTGGCCTTTGCCATTAATTCGTATATTTCTCCGCACCAGCATGGCTTTCGGAAAGGGCGATCTACAGTCACCAAGTTGTTAGAGTTTACTTGTCATGTTTTCTAGGCTTTTTCTAGTGGTTCTCGCACTGATGTCATATACACTGATTTAAGCAAAGCATTTAATTTGGTTAACCATAACCAGCTACTTAGGATTTATTTTACTTAACTTATACGTTAATGATTTGCAATCGGTGATTAAATCCAACCAGATCTTAATGTATGCTGATGATGTGAAACTATTGAATAATTTGCTTGCATAGTGCTCGTTGAATCTTATGAAACTAAATCTAAATAAATGTAAGAAGCACTCTTTTTCAATTACTCAGTATTTCATTGATTCGCACAAGTCGGAGGACGTCGATTCGTTCACAGCTTTTGTCGTTCTATATGACCACAGATTACGTTTTAACTTGCGTATTGAGCTCGCGTTAAGCAAAGCTAGGTTCGCGCTTCGTTAAATAAAGAGATGGTCCAAAGAGTTTGATGATCCTTACAATATCCTTAAACCTATACGCGAGTATCCCTCCGTCGTGTGGTCTCCTCCATGTCGGTTCTATGTAGATTCAATTGAATCTGTTCAGAAGCAATTCTTGCTGTTTGCCCTTAGGAATTTGGGTTGGGATCCGATTGCCTCTCTTCCCGCCTATGAAAATAAATTGCTTCTATTATCCTTACCGTCACTTGAGAAAAGAGGATTTGTTCTTGGGGTTTTCCTCTTAATCAAAGTAATAAATGGTACTTTTGACTCGCCCGCGTTACTTGCCTAGATAAACTTTAATGTCCCTAATCGCTTCTCTAAGCACTTTATCTTGATTAAGCTTGGTCAATGTAAATACAATTATGAGCTGTTTAACCCGCTCAGAGTTGTTTGCAGAAACCTAAATGACGTCTATCACTTATTCTCATTATCAAACTCTTTAAAGTCCTTTAAGGCAAGTTTGCTTAATACGCGCAATTTCACTATGTCGTACTTAAACTAACATTTTCTTCTTAATGTCTCAATTTTTTTATTTAAAATAATATTGTGTTGTTAACATGTTGGTTGCTCATGCATATTTGCAATGATTTAGGGGATCACTTGTGGATGTGCTGCTGTGCTAGCTGTGTACTCGCTTTTCTTATTTCGCTCATTTTATTTATTTATACATGAATTATTATTGTTAACTTACTTTGTTTTTATTATTCTTCTTTTTTCGTATCTTACTTTGTAATATATGGTAGTTTTAAAACGATTAGTATAACATTTTCTATTAAGATGCACTGAATTCTAGTGTAATTTTCTTTAGTTGAATTCCATGTATAAATAGCTAAAAAAATAAATAAATAAAATAAAAAATAAATAGTCGTCGACATCAAGATTAGAAGACACCGCAAATCCCCGGTTTTTCAAACCGGTGAAATTTTTTATATCCAATAAATTTTTATTTTAAAATTAATTCTACTGCACTACCAGACATCGCTACGAGTACACTCGCAGGATATTTTTTGGGCCAGTTGTTTTGTTTGGTTTATATACATAAAACAATTTACTTTCGGGTTTAGTCTTAACTGATTAACTAATTTAAATTATAGTTATAATTATATATATATATATATATATATATATATATATGAGTGACTTTTTGTAAGTTGGTACCAATTAATTATTATGTAAATTGTAAGGGCTGACACCCTAGGGCAGTAGAGCATATTAGTCTGTTCTTTTGCTTACACTGTTAGCGATGTGTCTGCTTTTCTTTTTATTTCTTCTTTTGTAACTTCATTTTATCTAGTTGGCTAGCACGCATGAACGAAGACAAAATCTCTATTCAATATAAACCCACTCTGTTGAAAGCGCCTCCCTACGGCCTAGAAAGCTATGTTAGGCAGAAAATTTAGTTTGGGGAAAAAGAAATCCATTATATTTATATGAACTTCAGGACTTCATTTAACATACTTCGGATTGTCCGATTTGGGTCAAATATGCACCGTTTTGTTGTATGATTTGTTGCCATTTTAAAGGTAACTTCAAAATGCCTCTCTCATAGAAGTCCTGGTCTCTATTTGCAAAAAACTCTAGTAGTCGATTTTCACAATCCTCCCTAGATTCCAATTTTTTATCATTAAAGAAATTTTGCAATGCAAGAAAAAGATGATAATCGCTTGGTGCCAAGTCCGGACTGTATGGCGGATGCATTAAAACTTCTCAACCAAGCTCCCGAAGTTTCTGGCGATTCACTGTAGATGTGTGTGGCCTAGCGTTGTCCTGGTGGAACACGACACCTCTCCTGTTGGCGAATTCTGGCCGTTTCTCGTCAATCGCTATCTTCAAACGGTACAGTTGTTGACAGTAGAGATCAGAATTTAGCGTTTGGCCATATGGAAGCAACTCATAATAAATAATCCCCTTCCAGTCCCACCAAATGCATAGCAAAACCTTCCTGGCCGTTTGAGGTGCTTCACCGCTCTTTGACCACGATCGTTTTCGCACAGGGTTATCGTATGTGATCCATTTCTCATTTCCAGTCACCATCCGTTTAAGAAATGGGTCTATCTCATTCCGTTTGGCCAAGGCTTCGCAGATGGAAATTCGATACATCATGTTTTTTTCTGTTAATTGGTGTGGCACCCAAACATCGAGCTTCTTTTTTAATCCAGCTTTGTGTAAATGGTTTAAAACTGTTTTATGGTCGATTTTTAGCTCCTGGGCGATGTTACGACATGCTAACATGCCGGTCAACTTCGATCATTTCTCCGATTTTATCGACATTTTCGACGACCGGCCTACCTGTGCGAGGTGCATCTTTAACATCAAAAATTCCTGAACGGAATCTACGAAACCAAAATTGCACAAAATTGGCTGTTACAGTATCGGAACCAACCAGCTGCAAGTGGCTGGTGACGAAGCTGCTACAATTGTGTAGAACAGCAAAAGAAACTGAAATTTAAACATCTCGCCTTCACCTATTTGTTGAAGTTTCCCTTATGTAGATAAAGATAACTATATATTATTAAGAAAATATATGATGCGATATTTCCCTTTAGAAATTTTTCGTTAAGCCTTTTTTTATATAAACACGTATTTCGTAATGCGCTTAATATGATATATCGAATTTTTTTTCTTTTAATATTAGTATCACTTTTAGATAATTTTCGTAAATTTCCTTTCCATACATGTGTATAGCAATCAATTTTTCAAACTTCGACTTTTCCAAATATTCCTTTGAAATTGTCGCCGTTCTTATTTTAATTCTTCACAAATGCAGGCATAAAGGCACTTGTACACTCTCATACACTTTTCAGGCTGTGCATGTGTTCGAGTTACAAATATTCTCCCGAACATTTTCAATTACAGCCATAAATAAAATTAGAAATACATGCATTTCGTCTCCTTTATTTTCATGTAGCTCTTGTTAGTAACATTTGGTATATTTAGAATAATATTACGCTGCTCACGATATCGCTTTTTGTCAAACGTTCACACCATTTAAACAGCCAAATATTCAATTGAAACCACACCTAAATAGAGTCAATCTGAATTAAAACATATATATATATATATATTTTTAATAAGCGGCACAGTTCGATTGACATAATATTTGGTAATTACGTTAAAAAATATATTTCTCTTCCACGGATAATTTATTTATTTATTTATTTAACATACTAGGACACAGCTAAACTTAAGACTAAAAGACTAAAAAGAAAAAAGCTAAAATTTATTAAACAGGCAACAGGAACCAGCAACAACAACACTGCAACAACTCCTGCTGAAAAATTTATTGTAAATATTTATTTACCTATTTATTATTTAACAATTAACAAATATTAACTACAAATAAATTATAAGCTAAAATTAAGCATTAAATTCAGAACATTAGTTCAATATAAATTAAATATAATACAATATGTATAACTATAGAGTTGAAAAAATATAAAAACAATAAAGAAAATATAATAAACATAATTAAAGAAATAAGAATGTATAATCGTCTGGCAGCTAATCGCGGAGTATAGAAATTTTTATAAAATTTAAAGAATTAACTGATATCAAATTTGTGAAAATTATCATTAAAAAGTTTACAAAGCGCACGAAGCGGGTTATTACGCTGATAGTTAGTACGGCAATGCAACAACTTCAGCGGAACGTAGTGTCTATTGAATCTTTCAGGAACATTAAAATCCAATAGTCCAAGCAAAACTGAAGAATAAATATCTCCTCTTACTAATTTAACTATAAATAATATACCTAGTAGCTCACGTCTTTTCACTAAAGTAGGTAAATCAATCAGCTTCAATCTATTTACGTAAGGAGGTAAGGGGAGATGAGAATACCAACCTAGGCCTCGTAAAGCAAATAATAAAAAGTTCCGTTGGACGGATTCAATAAGATCAATATGGCACTTATAAAATGGTAACCAGACAATACAGCAATACTCTAATGTGGGTCTAACTAACGATGTATATAAGCGTTTCGTAATATATAGGTCACAAAACTCCTTAGACCAACGCTTCGTGAACCCCAAGAGCGATTTGGCTTTGTTAACTGATTTATCCAAATGTAAGTTGAATCTCAAACGGGGATCAAAAATAACCCCAAGGTCATTAAAAGACGACACATTTTCTAATAAATAGTTGCCAAAATAATACTTGGATGGGATTATAGCAGACCAAGAGAATGACATTTTTTGCACTTTTTTAAATTCAAAGACATTCGATTAGTAAAGCACCACAACTGAAAAGCATTCAAATCAAATTGAAGGGCACAAGCGTCATTAGTCGGGCAAAACGAATAAAACAGTTTGACATCGTCGGCATACATTAAAACAGACGAATTAGTAATATAGTTAGGAAGGTCATTAATAAATAAAACAAATAACAAGGGCCCAAGATGACTGCCCTGAGGAACACCAGATGTAACTGAAATTGAGCGCGAGTAGGTTGAATTAAAGGACACCATCTGAGTACGCCGTGGGAGATAAGACCGAAACCAACAAACCAAATTATTAGGGAAGCCGATAAGACTTAATTTGTAAATAAGTAAATTGTGATCCACCTTATCAAAAGCTTTCGAAAAGTCAGTATAGATAACATCCGTTTGTTTATATAATGAAAAAAATTTAAAAGTAGAGCAAATCAGTTCTAATAAATTTGTGGCTGTAGATTTATTTTTTGTGTAGCCATGCTGGCAATCAGTGAAAATCATGGATAAACATGGTTTTAGTTTATTAACTATAAGTGATTCCTAGAGCTTCGGTAATACAATTAGTTTAGCAATCCCACGATAATTCTCAATGTTTCCTCTAGAACCCTTTTTATATAAAGGAATAATAAAACTACTCTTCCAAATAGTAAGAAAGTAACCGCATCTAATACAATTATTAAATATACTGGTTAGTGGAAAATAAAGAAAATTACCGCAAGCACGAACGATGCAAGTGGGAATCAAATGTGGGCCGGCTAAATAGGAAAGTTTTACATTTCGCAGAGCATCGAAAACTTCAGTTTCTGTAAAAGTAATAGATGTGAAATGATCGAAAGAATTGATAATATAAGGATATTCTCATACGTCAAACTATTAGCTGAATACGTTTTTTCGAAAAAGTTTGCAAAGAAATTATTAATAACAGACAGATCCGTCGATTCAACGTTTTCATAGCTCATTACAGATGGAAAACCATTAATC
Source organism: Glossina fuscipes (assembly GCF_014805625.2). Taxonomy (NCBI): domain Eukaryota; kingdom Metazoa; phylum Arthropoda; class Insecta; order Diptera; family Glossinidae; genus Glossina; species Glossina fuscipes. Next base: position 411,812 of record NW_023998526.1, read on the forward strand.
TTACGTTTTGAGTTTGCAAATTTATAAAGACATTTAAGATTGGAAAATAATTGACTTTTCATCCTTTGCAAATACACCGCATAAGACTTATTTTTTTCAAAGTTGTATTCACGTTTGAACGTTTGAATTTTTTAAGCAATCTACTCTTGTTATTTCTGATCAGCTTAAGATGTTTATTAAACCAAATAGGATAAATTGATGAATAACTGTCTGATTGTATAGGCACCGACTAAGTTATAGCATGTAAGAGAATATTTTAAATAGAATCAAGGGAACCATCAATATCAGAATATTCTAAGTTCCAGTGGAAGCTACTCAGAATATTATAAAGTTTATTATAATTGGTTTTCCTAAATATATATCTTTTATTACAAGTCTTATTAAGGACTTGCATAGTTTGCAGATTGCCTAAATTTATCCCCAATGTAGGATGATGTATGTCTTCAAGCAAAATATACGGATCCCCACGAGTTACACTTACGTTTGAGTAGTTAAAAAAAATTAAATGCTAAAGTCTACCCTTATTATTAACAATTGAATTATATTGGAATAGACATAACTCGTAAAGTTCTTCAAAAAAGTCAGTGTATAACAAGGGGTAAGATACAGGAGTGTAATAACCAAGATCTTCGTCGCAGCACCACGATACAAACGGTAAATTAAAATCTCCTAAGACCAAAATTTTGCCTGAAGGTTTTAGATCAGTCACCACGAATTTTATTAGTTGTAAATGTTGCAAGTAAATAGAAATATCAGAGATTAGGGGGATAAAAGAGCAGGCTATGTACAACATACAATTGTCAAGAACAATTTTTACGCAAATAAATTCTACATCAACAGTCGCAGGAAAACTGACTATTGACGATGCGCAACAACTATCGACAGAAATTAATACACCACCACCTAATCTTTCGATTCTATCATGTCTATACACTTGAAATCTAGAGCAAAATATTTCAGAGTCGTTGATCTCAGGTTTAAGCCACGTTTCCGTAAACACCACTACGTGATTGTCAGTACCAACTGAACTCAGAAAAGCCGACTGTAATTTTGTGTTTAAACCATGAACATTTTGATATAATATTAGCAAATCTAGTTTTTCGAAGACACAGAAGGTTCATCAAGGTTAGCAGGAGATCTGGTCTTTTTACGAACCACGAACTCTTTAACAAAAGTATTTTCCGGCCAGAAACTTTTTTTAATAAGGTTATCAAACATCGCAGCAGGTGCAAATATTTTAAAAGATTAAATGGCACGCTTATGTGCAACATTAAACTTGAAAACACTAACCATTGATGGATCCGAAATAGTAAGCTCACATTGAATGTATTTCAAAACTTTCTCAGTCGTAGTATCCGAAGATAATCTAGACACAAAAATAGATTTACGTGCAGGTATTGCAACCAACTCAACCGAATCATGGTTGCATAGCCCATCCATTTCCTTGGTTACTGACGAATCAACTATTCTAACATTAGATTGAGCCATCGGGATTCGAGGCAACGGGGAAATGGAAATTGGAACGTCCTGAGGCGTCCTATGCCCATACGAACTAGGACTATTTACAACCTCTTCCGGTATATTATTCAAAAATTTCTATGCACCACATACGCGCGCAAAGAAAAGAAGAATAAGAAAATAGCAAAAGAAAAATAGCCAAAAACCTCAATCTATATGTCATTCAATGTATAATTCTGCACTTTGTAAACAAAATATATTTGAAAATATTAGATTATTTATGCAAATAATTTATAAAATAGAAATTTTGCACAACGATTAGTAATACTTCGACTTAATACACGCGAGGTTGCCAGATGATAATGAATAATAATAAGAGAAACCGCCTATTAGTTATGTGTTTCTGCAAAAGTAATAGGAAAATTCCTTTTCAATTACCAACGTTTGTTACTTTTTCGATTTTTCCCTTACCATTTTCTTCTTTGATCTTCTTTTTTCCGCACAATACGTTCTTTAGCGACATTCAAAAATAAAATTCGCAATTTTGACCAAATATTTTACAGGCGGAAAAATCATTAAAGATATTTGTAAACCTCAAAGGACGATTACAGATTAAAGACTTATTGGAGGATCATGTACATTAATAAACAGTTATTAAATCTGATGTCTATCCACGGTAACATATTCCGTATATGGAAATCCGATAAATTTATTGCAAAAAATTATACGCAAAGTTCGTAGATTTCAAAAAACTTTTATTGCCGCTTTCTTCCAAACTACAACCTGTTGAGTCTGAGTTTGGTCACATCTTAGAGTAAGCGTCTATATTTGGTCACATCTAAGCGTCTGTATTTGTTTAAAATTGAGAACAATTTAAAGAGTTAGTCCGTATTTGTTAGCAGTTGTTGCATTGGAAAAACGACTATGAATTTGGTCACATCTGCCTCAACGTTTTTTACTATACTGTCAAAGTTACCGTATTTAATTAAATTTTCGCTTGAATATTGTATTTGAACTACTTCTGCTCTTCGGCTTATTGCATATACTTGTTCTCTACGCGCCTATGAAGAAATAAAACGCTTGCGTCGTAAAATGCGCGAGTCGCCTTGACCACACGATATCTGCATTTCCGTAAATGGTACACAGAAATTCGCTTATCTTCTTAGCCTTGTACGGTGTGACTTCATCTCGCTAAAACTAAACGATTGTTACAGTATGCAAGATGTAGAAATCGTCGCATAATATTACGAATCGGTGACGTTGCAAAGCGAGAATAATGGTCGAAAAATCATTTTTTCTATACCACGTTTACACAAGCATCCGAAACGTTCGTAACAATCTCACATATTATAAATTTGCACAAGTTCGTTACTATACGCTATATATAGACTTATTTATGTATATATAGAAAAGACCAAGATGTATTGCCAGCTCTCTGAAAGCTAAAGCAAACAGGTCCAATTGGTGATAAAATTTTGATGTCCTATAAAAATGATTACACATCTTCAAATTACTTTAAGAAGTCAATATAAATAAAATATTTAACTTGATCAAAGCGATTAAACTAACTATCTAGTCTATTTTTTAAAAAACGAAGAGCCAATAATATTGGTCGCTTGTGTACGTCCTACTTCGTTAGTCCTAGAATTTTGCTATTGTTTGTATACCGCGATAAAAGAAATCAAATCAAAAATAAAAACATTACTACGGAATGAGATTGCTCCATATAGTGCAGGAACACGTCTCAGTTTTTTAAAAAGATTAAACAAAATATTGAATTTGCTATAGAACTCAATACTTCAATTTTGTGTTATCTCCCAGAGCAAATGTTTGCAAAGTTTTCGAAAAAATTCTAAAATTTATGATTTATGATTTGTTCTTCCGGGCCGTCATCGCACAGCACAACGGATGAAGCGATTGCTTCCTTACTTAATAATATATAAATAACAACAAAAAGACATCAATTTTAAATCTCAACGTTTGCCAACAATCTCGCACAGATCCCTCATGTACAGCATTGCAAATCGTAGTACTCGTGCAATCTCGTGTAAGCCATATTTTTCTAGTTTTTAAGGTCATCAAAAAAAAATATTCTTGTCGCTACAAATGTATTACTGCATTGCCATATTACCTTGTTTTTGCCCATTAGATTAATCTTTGTTTTCATCGTAATCCTTATTACATTGAACATTTTTAACACGCAAATGTTTAAATGTGCAACATAAATGATCAATGTGTGTAAACTGCTAGGACAACTCTTTTCGTCCATATCACCATTGTTTTAAGAAAAAATACAATTTTTTGCTTTGTCGGTGTAGAAAATATACTAAAAACTCCTTTAAGTAGTTGAATTGTTGTCGATTCTTACATCACAATTGCCCGTTTCCTTCTCGCCGAATTTACGAGTCTTCTTGATTGTACGCGGTTCAGGCGTCTATTTAGCTAAATGTACGATAGCAACGAAAATAATACGTAAGTGACGAAGCTCAAAAAAACTTTTATCAATTGTCGGTTTCGTAACAAACGAAGCCAAGTTTTAGATACATTACTACTTGTTTCTTTACAATTTCGAAAACTAGTACTAACATAAAACGTATGCTATTTAGCTTCCGTATAATTTGATAGGTGTGAGAGAATTTGTTCAACAGTCGTCGCGCATATGTGAAGCAATAGAATAACGAAATTATTCAAACAACGTGCAAATAATGAGAGCAAAAGAGAAAGCAGCCAAACGGCAATTAACAGCGTTATTAGTTTTATTGATAACAGATACACAAATAGTCCCTGTTTGAATTTTGAGCTAAATGTTGGAACATCCTGTCATTTAGCGGTCTTTGTTCATATATAATGCTAGAGTTATATTTTCCATACATAATTACACTCCAGATCCTAGTTGCTAAATTTGAGAAGCATGAGATTTACCCAAAATAAGCAAAAAACCATAAATTACAATTTGTGAAGCTCGTAGTACGCGTAGGAGGACCACCTAAAGTTTCAGTGAAAAGGTGGGCGTAATTATTACCACAGCACTTTTGTAATTGTGAATCCACTTCACGAAAAATATTTACGTAGATTATGAGTCATCATATACGATATGATAAATATTTGCAGAAAAATGTTTATTTCATAGATGAAGAAAATATTACGTGAAGGTTTATAAGGTAATAATTAATATTATTTTGTAGACTTGTCTTAAAAGAAGCAACTGAAAATGGAAAGAGAAGGGGCGTTGGAATATCGATTATTTGCATCTTCTGATGTAACAATTGCGAATAAAAGTAAAGCACATTTCCTTGAAAGTAAATGGCTCGATTTATGTATGTATGCGAGTTTACCTTGTACTTAAATCTTTCACTATGCTCTTAGGATGCCGCTTCTTACGAAATATTTATTTTATTTTGCTGATTTTAATTATTCAGTACTATTTTTGGTTAATGGACACAACTTTAAATATTTAAATAGGTTGTGGTATTCTTGCTTAGACCTTGAGGTTATTCCATCATTTACCATCCGATTAAATGCAGCTTTTTTTTAATCTGATATTATATATAAAAAGTTATAAATATAATTTAAATTGCTGGTATAAAGTATATTACCGAATGCAAGATATTTTTTGTGCATCTGTGTTCTACAAACATTTCTAATGTTCCTGAATCCAATTATAACTACTCCACTATCATTAATACTAAAGAAATGCGATTTGAATTTAGATAGAAAAAGGTCGTTAAAAGCAAATTCTTATTTTGTAAGTTTACTGATGGTAGACGACATAAAATATAGAACTTCTAAGAATTGCATACTTATATATATTGTAAAAACATGGAACGCTCACAGGCTTCTTCTAACAATTCTTGGTGTCGTTTCTTTTCTTCGGTTGTTAGCTCATGTACTAGTTCATCAAAACCGTCGTCAAATTCCGTGTGCTCAGTTTCTGTCGAAGTCTGCGAGGCTCCGTCTTCTAAATCTAACAAGGGTTCACCGATTATCTGCCGAATATCATTGGACAAATGACTTGCTTCTTTTATTTGGTAATAAATGGCTTCAGCTGTCTTGAGCGTTATGCTAAGATCGATGTTACCCGATAGTTCATTAACGTGCTTTAAGATTTCTGTGAATTCATATCTGCTTTCGATTATCTTTTCAGCCTCTTGATCCAGTATTGCTACAGATATTAATACATGAAAATTTGGACATGGCAGACGCGTCCAGAGACATTCCCAGAGCTTAATTATATCATCGTTGTTGAATTCTCTTTTATACCAAACAAGAAGCCAGCGAAAACAAAAGTACATATTATCAGAATCGTGAGACTTCAAATAGTCAGTAAGGCGTGGGTTAGCGAGTTCTAATAGACGTCTTAACTGGCTGAATTGTACTTTCATGCCCGCTTGATCAACATCAAAATTGGCGAAGACCATGTTCATAAATCCAACGAAACACCAAAAAGCATCAACTTCATTTTCCTAAGGTAATCAAACAACGAACCAATTATTTTTCTCTTATTATGAGAAACTACTCACCATTACAGCTAGGATAGGGGCAAGTAGATCTGACATGCCCTGTACATAACCTAAATCAAAGTTGTACATAACATAGGTCATTAATATTCCTTGTAAGATTAACAGATTAGGATTATCTTCTCCGGCGAAATACGTAAGCGAGCGGTCGGTGCGCTTTACATCCTTTTCGATTTGGCACTTACGATCCCGATAGCCTGAAAAATTAATTTCCTGTACAGTAGTCATAGACAGCCATTGTGCTTTCATGTTATAATATTCCATAGACTTCTGCTTGCGCCGTACTATGCGCTCCACCTCAGAATCATTCCACTGATAGTAGTTCAGCAGATATTTCCATACTTCACAACGCAAATTACTTTCGATACCGCCCCTGAAAATGATATCCAGAATACGGGCACAGTCCGACATACGTCCATCTGCGGTTTGAAATTCGAGCCACTGATTTTCGGACAAAGGTTGCTCACGTTGTATCGTTTTTCGTTCGGGCAATAAGCTCACGATTTTCTGATCTTGTTCTTTAACGTTTTGTATTTCGTCACTGTCTACATCAGGCGATTTATCTAAGCTGCTGATGCGACTATGCGATCCCGAAGTGTTGACGCTATTCGAACCCCCGCTGGATAAGCCCACCATATGATAATTCTCTGAATGTGATGCAAAGTTATTCAAATTTTGCCTACATTCCAATGATCCGGGTCGTATCTTAGGTGGAGCCTTTGCAGATACATAATCCGGTATGTTTACTAGAAACCCGACAACTTTATGGGATAGCCAACTTTCATGACCAATAGAGGAAGCTTTAATTTCACCAATATCTAATTCGGCAAAGGTCTTTTTAAGTTTCTGCGTATCGGTGGGCAAAATTACATATTCCTCCGAACCCCGAACGCCGCCACTTCTAACATCAATAATATGCAGTTGACGCATGCTACGAACAAACTGATCGGCATTACCGTGCTGGAAAAAAAATTCCGAGTGCAATGATTTATCCGCCTTGCGTACGAAGCGCACAGTTTGCCCGCGATGTTTTACTTCAATAAGTGATAATTCGTCGAGTAAAGTATGTATAACACGGGGGTTACGAAAAGAACCAGAAGACATGTCCATGCGTGGAGTATTGAACAGTTTGCATTCTGATATGGAACGTGATCTACGCGATATTGTATCCACTAACGCCCAGTCACCTTGATCTTGGCTATCATCAGCTATCAAAATATTTTCATTTGGACGCCACTCTAAATACAAATGACGTGGCGGCCCGTACTCAACTAAAGATAAAGAGCCACTAGTATTCAAGTCGGCTATATGTTCAGCGTTAGCTTTCTTTAACAATACCCCATCATGAGTGCAAAGCACCTGTTGGGAAAGTTAAGGACTTAATATTTATTTTTATTTACCAATGTTTATTATTAGAGTCGCAGCAAAACTTACATTTCCAATGGTTAAATTCTCGTCAAACTCAATTAAGCTTGTATTCGTGTCATCAGAAGAGCCAGCATTGACATTCTGCGGTGATTGGTCGCATCCTCCGCCTCCTCCAGAATCAGATGATGAATATAGGTACGCCTTTTGCTCACTGCTGTCATTTTCATAATGTGCTGAATTTATCATGGTGTATGGTTGGCAAATAAAACTGTCTTTCCTTAACTCTCTTCTTAGTATAATCTTAAATTTCGCACTAGAACAATTTTAAGAAACTTAATTTCCTCCAGGCTTTTCTCGATATTTTTAATTTCTAAAAGAAAGAAAAATTGATATCACAGATGATTCGGATAATATGTACATAAAGAGAGAATTTTTTGTTAACGTATGGTACTTCTCTCCGATTTCGCAATTATGTGCATTCGATTACATTAGTTAATAAGTATTGTTTCGTGTTGTATTAAATACCAACTGCACACTATATAAGCGCATGTTGACTTCTTTCTATATTTCTCGTGTAATTTGAAACTTAATTCCTTTGTAACAACAAACCTAAAAATTGGCAGCCTTTAAAGAATGTCAAGTATTGTTCGTTAAACTCTCATTAATATTCGATAATCTTTATCACATAAAAAAAGAAACAAAGTTATTAAATATGATGAGCTGAGTTCCGAACTTATATATAGTAAAACCCTACGTCAGCTAAGGTTTTTCATATGATGGCTAATGCAAATGCACAAGAAATTCAATGTTCATATTTGCTGCATTGCAAACGCAAAATAATAATAATAATAACATCTATTGGCTTAGTCCATCTCTGTTCAACATACCAAAAAAAAAAAAAATAATAACAAAAAAAATTCAGTTAGTTGATACATTTCGAATTATAAGTTAAAGGGCTTAACTATTGCCACTTTCATTGTACGATACTGTAATTGTTGACTAAATGGGACATAATGACATAGTGATCACTTTGGCAATACTGTAGCATTGTGAGTGTGTCATATTTATAAGCATTGCTTATTATTTCAGTCAGCTTTTTTTTCTCAACGAATTTTGGATTTTCATTTGCTGAATAGAAGAAGAAGATGAAGACTACTTCAATCAGGCAACTTCACTTCTCAGCCATAAAAATTGACTTTAGATAGAAGAATATCGTAAACATGGCTGACGAAAAGCAACAGAACTTTGTTGAAGATCTTGTGGATAATGCATGGTCTATAAGAATACCTGCTTTTAAACCTGAAGACAATATCCAGGGTTTGATTGAAGAGAGCTGTTTCGCGACCGTATTCCCCAAATATCGTGAAAAATATTTAAAAGAAGTTTGGCCTTTGGTTCGGCAATGCTTGGCGGAATATTGTCTCAAAGCCGAGCTGAATCTAATAGAGGGCAGTATGACTGTAAAAACTACACGCAAGACTTGGGATCCTTATATCATTATTAAAGCTCGTGATATGATTAAGTTGATGGCTCGCAGTGTGCCGTTTGAACAGTCAAAGAGAGTGTTACAAGACGAAATTGGTTGCGATATTATCAAAATTGGCAGTTTGGTACGAAAGAAAGAGAAATTCATTAAAAGGCGACAGCGTCTAATAGGACCTAATGGAGCAACATTGAAATCCGTTGAACTACTGACTGATTGCTACGTTTTGGTACAAGGTAACACCGTGGCAGCTTTAGGCCCTTATAAGGGGCTACAACACGTGCGTGATATTGTATTAGATACTATGAACAATGTGCATCCAATTTATAACGTGAAAGCATTGATGATTAAACGTGAGCTTATGAAGGACACCCAACTGGCTCATGAAGACTGGTCCCGGTTTTTGCCGAAATTCAAAAACAAAAACGTCAGCAAACGCCAGCAGCCGAAGTTAAAGAAATGCAAAAATGATTACTCACCTTTCCCACCACAGCAACTTGAAAGTAAAATCGATAAGAAATTAGCTTCTGGCGAATATTTTCTTAATAAGGAACAAGAATATCAGCGTAAGCAGCATGAACGCATGGCCAAACAAGCAGAAACAGTTCAGAAGCAGAAGGAAAAAAGACAGGCAGGTTTCATACCGCCTGCAGAGGAAAACTTTAGTTTAGTCAGAACTTATGCAGATACCGATGAGAGGAAACTGAATATAAAGGCTTTCAAGAGCAAGGTGGCCAAATCTATTCTAAATCTAAACACTTAACTGTTACAATTATAATAAAAAAAACTGTTAAACATTATTCGCCTTTGAAGCTGATCTTTAATGCCTGCGAGCAAATATTTAGAAAAGGTAACATTTTTTAATCATTTCCTAATGAATGCCAATGTCGAAAGTAGTGACGTTTAAGGTATATGCTATAGCGAATCGGCAGCAATATTTTCAAGCCATCAGTGGATTTTTTAACCCGTTGGGTAATGTGGGTTTACGGCCAGACGTTGTTGATGTACTAAACGAGGGAATATGCGTGAAATTTCAACGTTCTCTATTAATTTCCATTTTAATTCAATTAACAACTAGCAAAAAAAAAGCAAGTATATCAAGTATAGCGTATTGGACGGACAGAATCATTCCGAATCAATAAATAAACCTTATACATACTTCTTATGGATATTCTAATGAAAAAGTAAACGGCAATGCTATTACGTCACCTTTCTTCAATTTTAAATCAAAAAATAGCTTTGCTCCATATTTTCAGCTCGGAAGAATCGACTTTTGATCATCAGAGCTCTAGTGTAATCAAGCTGAACAACAATACTATTTTGCGTTTGCGAGAAGTGAACAAATTTTTGGCTTTGGTGTGTATTTTACGTGAGAATTTTAATCGCCAAGGTGTTATTGACTAATTTTCTATGCTTTCGTGACGCCATCAGTGAAGTTTTTGAATTGCTTTCTTGAAAAAATAAGAGAAAGTAATACAAGACAATCATATTAAAACTGTAAACGTTAGTCCGATGGACACATCTTTTGTGCTTTCTGATAATCCTAAAGGGATTTTTTGTTTGAGCTTAAAAAGTAAAGAGCGAAGAAGAATGCTGTGCGGATGATACCGAACTTTAGCTTGAACAGAGCTCCATCGATGAACTACTACCAGCTTAAATTAAACTGTTGTTTACAGTAACAGAGAAGGAAGTCGTGCGTTGGTCGTTTCAACTTCCTTTTTCTTCCTCTTCCTTCTTTGGCACATAAGGCTAGCGGTATTTATATTTGCTTATCCATATATGCGAACAGACAAGAAAATAATAGGCACCTAAAAGCTACATAAACATCAATGTATAAGAAAATCTAATACAAACCCAAACGCCACGTTGGCTAGTGTATAACCAGATACCTATTTTTTAGTGGTTTTACCGAAAATGTGTTGAGACGTTTAACGAACGTAGCTGCGACATCGGCACTTTTACATTCTTCCTTTTGTCCATGTCCAGCAAGCGAAGGATTCACTTCAAAACAAACGGGATTGATTTTTAAATGAACTTGGAAAACGACATGAACATGTGTACGAATGATATTTCGAACATGTGTTTCGATGGTTTTTCGGTTGTAAAGTTATCTGTTTATTGGAAATAAAATGAAATCACATCCACCAAAGACAGTGAACAAGCTTTCAGTCATGCCGAGAAAGAATATTCACAAGATGTATCGCAGATCAAGCCATGGGAAAACGTATCCGAACCATCAATATTACCACCACATCTATTGCAAGTTATACTTAAGAAGGATACGCCATTATCGTTGAGTAATGAGGCAGGATATACAGGACATATAATATAAGAATAAATAAAATAAAAAACAAGATTTTGCAAGAAAAAAAAATGTACAGCGAGCCTCATTAATGTTGCGGTTTTTCGCTTGTTGAGTCCAAAGAATCTTCCAAAATTTTTTTTTGATAAATACACATGCAAATACATATTAAAATATAAAAAAACAAAACATTCCAGTAGACAAGACAATTCCGTTGCAGCTGCAATTTGTGGCATAAAATAAAAAGAATTGACGGCGCTAACAAAAGTTCCTTACAAGCGAATAAAATGTAATATTTCAATAGCAAAATGTGATTTGTAAAACGATTGCCGTCAAAGGAAAAAGTCATTGGCGAGTTTAAAAGTGCGGCCACTGCTGAAGGAATGTAACTTTTTTTTACTTGTTCGACGCGTTACGAATGGCTGGACAATATGAACCATCTTAAGCACATATTGCTTATTTGCATAAATTCTTTTAAGTGATCAAAAATCGTAAATTCAGCAAAGTTTGGGAGGAACCTCAGTCTGGCAACCTTGTCGCGCGGTATAGTCGTGTATTTTTTGTGTCGGCAAATAAAATTTTAATTTTTTTCTTGAATTTCGTGGCTTTTCTGCCTTAGTGTGTGATTTTATTATATTATTTGAGAAGAAAGTGAGTGAATTCAAAGTAAAAGAAATATTTTTCTTTTACGCTTTCATTTGATTCATTTGAGTTTTGCAAACAAAATTTTGAGCTCTGATAAAAATCTCTTTTCTTTTTTTTTGTTTTCTCTCTTTTTCTCTGTTATTTTTTTTACTGTTTGGAGTTTGTGTTGCTAGTGATCTCTCGTTACAGTGTCAACCTAACAGAGAAGTTTTGCACAAATTGGTTGATAAATTTTTATGTTCAGGATTTTTTTTTTTTAGTGATTTGCGTGTCTGTTCTTCATAATCAACAACTGTCTTTTTGACAGGACATGGAGTGTTTATATACACCTTGTCGGGCGAAATCAGGCCCGGATTCTGACAGATTCGTTTCTTGTTGGCTCTGCGAGCGCTTTGGTCATGCAAAGTGTGCCGGTATTCTTGGCCGTGCTGCTGACGCAGTCGCTGATCCGTCTAAAGGCTTAAGATGGTCATGTCCTGACTGTAGGCAGCGGGACATTGACTTTTATAAACTTTTCACGGAGACCCGTTATGGTTTCTCGGAATTGAGTAGAAATCTCGGCTCCTTGTGGGAAAAGTTTGAGCTCATTAAGTCTAGGTTTGATGAGTGTCGCTTTATTGGACACTCATCTTCTACTCGTAGCGTAGCGTGTGGGACTTCACCTCTGGCTTTCTCCAAATCTAATTCGTTGGTACAAGTTACCGCTCCTTCTAACTCTAAAATGAATAGTAATGTTTCCGATATTGCTGAGTCGGTTGGTAGCAAAACAGTTACAAACAAACCGGCAAGTCCATCGGTTTTAAGCTACGCTGAAGTGGCAAGGGTATCTCCGCCCAGAGCCGCCACTCACTCTAATCAAGTGCCATCGCCTAAAAGTAATAAAGAGAAAAATAAGTCATCCTCTTCTCCTGCCTGTTCGCGTGTCAATGCTGGTCACCAGACTCACAAGCTGCCGGTATAGGGGCGATAACCCCATCTATATTTTCCCCAACTCGACACTCTCCTACCCTGAACCCCCCTCCTGTTCCAAATAATGACATTTGCTTGACGGCAGTTCCTCCCAGAAGAGCAATATTTGTGTCAAGACTGGCGCCTGAAACATCGGTGGATAACATAAAAGGTTATCTGGCGACGAAAGTCCCATCAGTCAACTTAAAGCGTGTTAGCATCTTCAAAATGGCTCCTTCTCAAGCTAGGGCAATCTCCTCTTTTAAAATATTAGTTCCGACTGAAAACAGTGACATGTTGTTAAAGAAATCACTGTGGCTAGTAGGATCCTTAATTAAGGAATTTATCCCTCGAGATCGTCCCCGTAATACCAAGACAATAGTCTTGTCGCCTTCAAAAAACTAATTGTTTCTTCAGGCCCACTATCTCTCATTTATCAAAATGTTAGGGGCCTAAATTCGAAAATTCGTTCCAGTTTTCTAAATTCAGTGAACACGGAATTTGTCTGTTTGGCCTTTACTGAAACTTGGCTAAAACCCGATCTTCATTCGTCGGAACTTTTTCATAATTCTTTCCAAGTGTTTAGAAATGATCGAGTGAATCGCATTGGTGGTGGTGTATTAATTGCCATATCTGCGTCAGTCCCGTCCAATTTAATTGAATTTCCCACTTCTCCTGACCTTGAATTTATCGCTATTCATGCGAATATGCCTGATAAACATCTATTTATAATCTGCTCCTATATTCCCCCCCGATATCTCCATATACAGGAAACACGCTTCCCTCATTTGTGGAGTGGCCAAGCGGTCTAGACCCACTGATTTGGTCGTTGCATTGGGTGACTTCAATTTGCCTCAAGTCACTTGGTGTAGCACTGATAATTCTGGCTGTTTGGTTCCTACTTCAACGTCTGATAGGGCTGTGTTCTTTAGTGAATTGTTTGATCAATATTTGGGTCAATATAATCGTACCCCTAATTGTAATGGTAGACTGCTTGATCTCTGCTTTGCCAATTTTCCCGAGATTTACGTAAATCGTTGTCCACCTTTTAGTTTATCTGAGGATCCTTATCATCCATCAATATGCATTTCCTTTCATCATATTAATGATGGTTTGTTGAAATGCCTTAATGTGCCAAATCAAACTTTTTTAAATAATTATTATGATTTTCATAAAATCTATATTGTATTACTAAAACATCGTCTTTCACATCTGACGCTTGATTTCTCAACCGGGAGTATTGAAAGCTTATTGCCATCGTTCTACAATACATTAAATCTAGCTATTGCTGCATCTGTTCCGATCAAGCATTGTCGACCTCGAAGCAGGTGTCCCCCGTGGTTTAATAAGACAATTAAATATCACAGGAATAGAAAAAACTCGCTATTGAGAAAATATTCGAAAAGTGGCTCTGCGCTCGACTATGTCGCTTACTCGGTGGCTAGGCATAGATTTAACTCCCTCAACCATCATTATTACTGCAGATACCTTCAGTTCATTAAATCCTCTCTGTTTGTTAATCCTAAATTCTTCTTTAAATTTGTTAACTCTAAAAGAAAAATTTCCACATATCCCTCTCATGTTTCTTTTAATGGCTCTGATTCCTCGGATGATTTTGAAATCTCAAATCTATTTGCTGAGTATTTCCGACGAAACTTTTCGATTGCTAATTTCGATTTATCAGCAAACTACCCATATCCTATAACTAACTCGGTTTCAATACCTAACTTGGTTATTTCGGAAGATGATGTTTTTAAAGGGTTGAGTTCTCTAAAATACAGTTGTTCGCCTGGACCTGATGGAATTCCATCATGTGTACTTAAATCTTGCGCTGTCGAGTTATGTGGTGTGATCTCAAAGATTTTTAACATGTCCTTGTGTTTAGGTGTTTTCCCTTCATGTTGGAAGAGTAGTTTCCTTATTCCTATCCACAAGAGTGGAAGTAGACAATTTGTTGAGAACTACAGAGGCATAGCCAAGTTGAGTGTCTTGCCCAAGTTGTTCGAGCGTATTGTGACTCAGCATTTGGCCTTTGCCATTAATTCGTATATTTCTCCGCACCAACACGGCTTTCGTAAATGCTGGTGAAATAAGCTTTAATGTCCCTAACCGCTTCTCTAGGTACTTTATCTTGGTTAAGCTTAATCAGTGTAAATTTAATTATGAGCAGAGTCGTTTGCAAGAACCTAAATGACGTCTACCACTTATTCTCGTTATCGGACTCTTTAAAGTCCATTAAAGCAACATTGCTTAATACGCGCAACTTACCTATGTCGTATTTAAATTAGATTTTATCCTAAAAAATCGTTACGTTTCGAAAGTGAATTATTGTCAATTTATTATCGGTTGCCAGGCTTATGCATGTTTGCGATGGCTTAGGGGTTCATTTGCAATTTGGTCCTGTACCGGTTGTAAGTGTGCTCCTATGCTGATAGTGTACATGCTTTTTTTTCTTTTTTTTACTTCTTATTTGTTTTATTATGCTTATACTCAATTTTATTGTTAATTAATATAAGTTTTGCATTAAGAGCCAATTGAACTCGACTGTTATTTGTTTAGTTGAGTTTCTAGTATAAGTGGAATAAATAAAATAAATAAATAAATATAAATAAATTCCGAAATATGGGATGAGCTATTAACCAGATTCGTTGGGTTTGGTGCGCAGAAATGCGATACATTGGCTCAAAGTTAATAAAAATCTTGTTGGTGTGTTATTCCCATATATTTTATTTATACTAATATCGAGTGGAGAGAAAATGGTGTGAAACAAATTTTCCTTTAAAAAAACAGGAGGCCATGCGAGGTGGCCCATAGAAAATTTTGTAGAGAACCCCGAAGTTGGGTCCGAAGACCGCTAGCAGCCTACTTTCCTCTATTTAAAATAAAAGCTATTTTAATTTCATTTTATTTTTTTACAGTTTATATGCGCTGGGCGTGCCGGATTTTTCCATTCGAGATGCAGCTGTGTATTCCTGGGCAACTTTTGCAACAAGTGGCCAAAATGGCATTTTCAGTCAATTTTTGAGGTGGCCATTTTCTCTCCTATTGAGTAAAAGTCTAGAAATAATTGATTTGTGAATTGTTAAACTATTCGAAAACGTTTTGAGAGTTTATGATGGATTTTCGTCTAATAAGTCTTGAAACCCATTGTTTTTGAAATCGATAAAACCAAAATTGACAAATGGAATATGATGGGACAGCGTTACCATAAACTTCTAACCGTATTTGGTGAGCTTCGGCAACATATTTCTTCAAATTAAACAACAAAAGTAATCAAGGCCGAAATGCAATTTTGAGCGCTCAATGATTAGCGTTAGCCTACGCTAAATAAAACAATAATATTAAATTAAAAATTAATATTTTCTTTATACCGGTATTTCCTAATTCTTTCTAATTTTTACCTGAAAAAGTCGCCTTTCAAAATTAAAGCCATATATAAGTCACAACCAAATTTTTTCGAGATGCGTATTCAGTGCAATATACTGAGAAGCAAATTGTTAAATATTGAAAGACAATATAACAGGAAAGCGTATATAAAATAGAAGAAAATGTAATGGTAATGTTTTTGTTCAATTTTTGGAAGATCGGCATGGGTCGGAGTATAATATATTTTATTATTCTTTTTAAAAATGTATTTATAATGTATTTATTAACGAAATTCGTTACATTGCAGCGTAAACGATTGTTCAAACATATATAGGAATAGGAACGACTAGTTCCTACTTCAAGATTTGGTCTTCATTCATTTTTTTGATTTTCCAAGGCCTTGCTGACGGATGTTATGTGGAATTTGGCGCCAAACAAATTTTTGTCACAATTAGTAAAAGGGAAATTTTACAAAGGAAATTGACCGTTCCGGTGATGCAGTTGTTGGAGAAAACACGCTTGATTCGAACACCATTTCAATCTTTTTAAGGCCTCTTTTACTCTCTGCATTATTCCTCTCCTCTGACAGCTAAAACTTACGTGCGTCGGTTATATTAAGCAGAGCAAATTTCGTAGTTTAAAATCCACCGTTATATTTTGTCGACGGAATTTGGAATTTTGCTCTTTTAAATTTTTCTCATTTTAAAATTTTGCTTTAGTTACTCTAATAAGGAGTTATGGAAAGAAAAATATATTAGCGGTATCCCGCTATTATGGAATATAGCCAAATTTTAGAAACGCGCAAAATAAATGTGCATGTGAATTACACATTGCATCGTAACACATTAAAAATTGTAAACGTTGGCATTTTACCTTCCCAAAAAAAAAGAAAACACATTAATTCAAGATACAATCAAAAATATTCAACCACATTAAGTTAATTATCATTGTGGACACATATGGATTAATACTGGATTAATTTATGGGTTTAGCCTTCTCGTATTCATGTATACAAGTCCGTTTTCAAGCACGTACAATTATCGTAAAAATATATTATAATAAATAAATGGAAACATAAACCAAAAAAAAAAAAAAATCGCTGAACTCAGTTCAATTTACGAAAATACAAATAACCGTAAAAGAAACAAAGAAACAAATTGAGACAGTAACTTGCACCTTCTGTTTGCAAAATGAGTGGCATCAAAAGTCATCTCATGGAAGGGTAAATATCAGCGCCAAGTGAGTGCCAAAACTAAGCAAAATAAAACAACAATAAACAAATACAGTTGAGCAAGACTCGACGGAAAGCAGAGTTAAAATAAATATATGACAACCCGAAAACAATTAAGTTTTCTTTTTGTTTTATTCGTAATTAACAATTTTTTTTTTTTGTCCATTGTCAAATACTAAAAACACTTTTGTTTTTTAGATTTCGAAATTGAAGAAATTGTTTTACAGTAAAAAAAAAAAAGTACAATTTGCCAGTTTTTACTTATTTTTAAATTTTCAAATTTCCACATTCCAACCCTTCAAATTTCCACATGTACCTTTCACATCTTGCTTTTTGTTTTCGTTTCTTTTGTTTTATCTTAAATATATTGACATACATATATGTAGATTCAATAATAAATACTGGTGTATTATAATTTATTTATTTATTTATTTTAATTCTACATGAAACTCAATTAAAAAAATAACAGTCGGGATCAATTGGCTCTTAATGCAAAACTTATATTAATTAATAATAAAACTTAGTATCAGTACAATAAAAAAAATAAGAAGGAAAAAAGCATGTACACAACCAGCATAGAGCCACACATACAACCGGTACAGGACCAAATTGCAAATGAACCCCTAAGCCATCGCAAACATGCATAAGCCTGGCAACCGATAATAAATTGACAATAATTCACTTTCGAAACGTAACGATTTTTTAGGATAAAATCTAATTTAAATACGACATAGGTAAATTGCGCCTATTATTTAATGTTGCTTTAATGAACTTTAAAGAGTCCGATAACAAGAATAAGTGATAGACGTCATTTAGGTTCTTGCAAATGACACGGAGCGGATTAAACAACTCATAATTATATTTACACTGCCTAAACTTAACCAGGATAAAGTGCCTAGAGAAGCGGTTAGGGACATTAAAGCTTATTTCACCAAGTAATGAAGGCGAGTCAATAAACCCAATTATTACTTTGATTACAAAGGAAACGCCAAGAACAATCCTACGTTTTCCAAGAGACGGTAAGCACAGCAGAAGCAACCTATTTTCGTAGGGAGGAAGAAAGGCAATCGGATCCCAATCCAAATTTCTAAGGGAAAATAGCAAGAATTGCTTTTGAGCAGATTCAATTGAGAGCACCTATATGAAGGAGACCACGCAACAGAGGCATACTCGAGTATGGGTCTAACCAAGCACATGAACAGCCGTTTCGTAATGTAGGGATCATCAAGCTCTTTGGACCACCTTTTTATAAAACCAAGCGCGGACCTAGCTTTGTTTATCGAGAGCTCAATATGCAAGTTAAAACGTTATCTATGGTCAAATAGAACGCCGAAATCTGTGAAGGAATCCACGTCCTCCAACTTATGCGAATCTATGAAATGCTGAGTAATGAATGACTTTCTTCTTGAGAGAGAAAGCTTCTTACATTTACTCAGATTTAGTTTCAGAAGATTTACAGAGCACCATGCAACAAAATTAACCAAGTCACCTTGAAGCTGATGTGATTGCGATTCAACAGAGAAGGAAGAAAACAGTTTCACATCATCAGCATACATTAAGGTCTGGCTGGAATTAACCATCGATGGGAGATCATTAATGTATAAACTAAATAAAATATGACCTAAGTGACTTCCTTGAGGTACGCCAGACATAACGGGGAATTCATCCGAGGTGATGAAGTTAAACAAAACCCTGAAGGATCTATTGTGCAGATAAGAGCTTATCCATTTCACCAAATAGAAAGGGAAGCCAGAGGCTTGGAGTTTAAAGATAAGTGAGTTATGGTTAACCATATCAAATGCTTTGCTTAAATCAGTGTATATAACATCTATGCGAGAGCCATTAGAAAAAGCCTTGAAAACATGACAGGTAAACTCTAACAAGTTGGTGACTGTAGATCGCCCTTTCCAAAAGCCGTGCTGGTGCGGAGAAAAAAAGTAAATATTTGAATTAAGTACTTGAATTTATCTTTTCTATCCGAATTGCCAAGGTATGCATTTGTATAGTAATTAAATTATTGTTAGCACTGTAATTCCCCTCTAGCTACAAAATGCAGCAAACTTCACCAAACATTCCCCCAATTAATAGCAACACAAATAACACAATAGATCTCATAATCGACACAACAATATACAACAAAACACAAACTCTTATACACATACCAGCAATATTCATGACCAACTTTCAACCAACAGGGAAATTCTAAATTGTTTCGTCAAACTGCCATCGTTTGGGTCCAATCGTCCGGGAACTTGGTTCACCCAAGGCAATGTTCAATTCGCTTCGAAAAGTGTCATAATGGGAGCAACCAAACATGACCATATCTCTACATCAAGAAATTATTGCGTACGTTTTTCTTTTATCCGAGATTTCCCCGCCACAAAGAAATATCAGGAATTAGAAAGAATTCTTATCGAAAGGAATTCCTGGAGCGAGTGTTCGAAATTCGATAAGATTTTGTACGACACGGATATAGGTGATACCAAAGCCAAGTGAAATTTGTTGCCAATGTCTTTATTTACCAATAGGGTACAATTCTGAACAAATTAAAATCAGAAGCAATGAAGCTGTATTGCAATTGAATGTTGTGGCAAATGAAGTATAATACGAGTTTTTTTTTTAACAATCCTGTTTCATTTTTTCTTAGAGAAAAAAAAAAAAGTGCAACAATCCATTGACATGATTGTTAAGTTTTCGCGCGAAAAAGAGTTAATGAAGGGACGCTATGTGGACGCTATTTTTGTCGGTGTTGGTTGGTTCAGTATTTTCGGTTGGCGAGAGAAGGGAGAAAAAAGAAAAACAAAGGTCGATGATGGGGGAAAGACCAACAGCGGCGTGGCAAAAAATATAGTTTCATAGGTGTCATTGAGAACTACAAAATTCTCAAAAATAATTCACGAATTTTATTGCTTGGCAGTGCGTATTTTTCGTTATTGTGAACAGAAATTTTTTTTTTTTAAATAAGAAAATAAATGAAAATAAGAGTAATACAAATTTACAAGAGAAATTTAACAAATTTAATTAGAAAATCGTCCTTAAGAATAATACCGATCACAAAGAAAGCTAAGAAAAAAAAAGAGGACAAAAGAAGAAGAACGACGAAAAAGCTAAACGCGTTTCACGGTTTTTTCAAGAAATTTCATGAAAAATACTTTTAAGAAATTTTTTATAAGTTTAAAAAAAATCTAAAGCATATTACGTAAATAAATCTGCCAATTGGTGTACATTTTTGGTCGAGAACGCGATGGAATCTAGAGCGAAAAAGTAAACTGAACCAAAAGCAGCTTTGAGCGAGATTGAGGAGGTCATGAAGAAAGACAGTGGAAGTAGATATCTCGAATTTTTGTTAATAGATTGGAAAAATTTTGCTAAGTAATAAAGAAATAAATTTATAAACCAAATAAAAAGAAATAAAACGAAACTAAAGAATTCTGAGAAATTCAACCATATTGTAAATTATTGCATACATCATCAGCATTACATCAAATTCCGTATTAGTAAATTGAATTCTGCTCACAACACTTGATTTTAGGTTTGTTATAAAGGTAGTTCGAAAATACGGACCGATATTTGTATGAAATCGGAAACCGTAGCCGGAGCAGATATACCTCGTCACCAATAATTCAGGAGTATGAAAGCTAATCACCATCTCGTCGTAGGATAATGTAGAACACCTCACCCTGTATTGAATTAACCAATAGCACGTTAATCGACATTACATCGACCAGTGATTCTGCAAAAAGAATCCACTACCAAGTCCAATAACTAGTTTCTATACCTTCCATTGACCCCAAATAATATCCAATAAACTTCAACGATTCTACTAGGTAACATCCCCCCGAGGAACCTCCAAACTTAGCAAATCGTAAAAGACTCCCCCGTAGGACTGTCTCTACTCATGAGAATCCCAACGATACCAGGTTACCCAATATAAAGCAAACGAGGAATGTTAGTTACGATAGCCCAAGAAAACTACCGAATTTCCACGATGATAACATAACGATATTCCCCGCATGTAGCCTACCGCTGAAATATCGTCGAGAACGGTGCTGGCCTCCGAAACCAAACTTAGTTACCACTCATTAAAAAAGGATTATCTAAATCGCAGGCAGGTTTCTCCACCAGAAAATTGGCAATAAGTTGAATGGGGACCACCAAGTAGTTTATGCAGCTCTCCAGTTACAGTTGGTTGCAAGAAGAATGAAACTTGGCTTTTACAGATTTCCGACATATAAATAGCAAATCAGTGCCAGATGTGCATCCTCTGCCGAAAATCCATGTATTATTAGCTTTTAGCTGTAGGTTTATTGTAGAAAGTGTAAATTAACATGAATTGTTTATATACTTATTTAAGACAATTACCAGTTTGGTTAACGCCATATCATTATAATCGCAGAAAATAAAGCAAATTAACATTTACGTTTACTACTTTACATTTTTTTCATATTATGTGATTTGAAATTTTGATGTATACATTCATTCTTTGTAACAAATGAAAAACAACCAATAAAGTCCATTGATTTTAAAGTTGAAATATATTGATCAAATTGTTATATTAGATAGTGATAAGCGGTAATTTCCAAATTACCCAAAAATACTCTGAGTGCTGACCATGTTGAAAAGTCTATTTTAAATGGAAGTAAGAAATTTTGCGCACTATCTATATTTAAGAAATCACAGTTCATTCAATTGAATTTAAAAATATTTTTTATATAGCAATACTTATCCGAGTGTAAGAAAAAATATACATTGACTTGAAATAGGTGGCCGCTTTAAATTTTTATGAAGTTGATCTTCAAGACATTCTTATAACAAATCGAAACCGTCCGGATTCGTCTTCACAGCCTGTTGAAAGTCGTGAAAATTGTTCAAACGGTGTTGCACATAATAAGTCAGTGTTTCAAAAAGTGGTCTTATCTAACATCGTTTTCTTGGTTTGCGTTTTTTATCTAATCAATCTTCTTTATCACAAACCAATAAACAAGCTTTTTTACTTTTATATTAATTTCCTTATTGTTATTTTTTATAAACCTGTTGTTTATGTTTCGGGTGATTTCTTTATTTTTAGTTTTAAAACGTAGGGGTAATCACGTATTTGAAAGTAAGCTTACTGGATTGCAAATTTGAGTGTTATCCGAAGACACTCTGGGAGTGTTGTTCTGAACGCTAATTTGTTTGACATTCGCTAAGGTAGTTTAATCTTCGAAATGTTTCTATATTTGTTACTTTTTTTATAGATTCTATAAAGTAAAGGAATAGAAAATTTACGAAACAAATAATAAATTTATGTCTTTAGTATTGCTGTAATTAATCTGGTATGCTCTCGATCAGAAAAAGAGAAGAAATATGTATGTATATTGATTTACAAGATTTATTTATATTTCTTGGTTAGAATTGGAATTTGAATACTTACTTCTAAATTCTCGTCCTTGCTTTTAATTTGTTAATTGCTAAAATGTTTGCTTTTTTGCTTTGTAATTTATTAATTAAATTAATGCAATTCACTATAACTTCCCGGCTGAATTTTGATTATAGTTTATCCTTTTCGGCTTTTTACCATCAAGCGGTTGCCATTTGCAACTTTCTCAGATGATTTCTACTGAGATGCCTAGTACCCCTCGTTAGTCACTGTACACTTACTGCTACCTGTGATACTTAACTTAACTTGTCTATTAGCACGCCCTCACGGCCGAAAGATATCTGAAGACAGTATGAGTGCCTAACTTTGCTTGCTATATATATACGTATATTTTAGGTCATATTGAAAATTTTCCGTGCATTTTCCGTGGGATGGTGTTGATGCCTAAATATCGGGCAACATTCATTGATTGTCTCAAACGAACATATACTTAAAAAGTGACATTTCAGCTTACATTTTCTCTGAAGATAGTTTTCTAATTGTTCACTCGTGTAAAAAGTTATATTGCTTTCAAAATGAGTGAAATATCTGAAAAAATACGCTATGTGACGTTTTTTTATTATAAAATAGGTGAAAACGCTGCAAAAAAAAAAATTGTAAAGTGCACTTTAAGAATGCTGTGATGGAACGAAGGTGACAGGAGTGGGTTGCTCGATTCCGTTCCGTAAATCTCGATGTAAAAGACGCACCTTGCAGTTAGCGAAACAGTAGACGAAATTTAGCGACTGGTGGAGGAAGACCGGCATGCAAGCTGTCAGGAAATATCGGAGGCACTAAAACCATGATAATTTTGAATTTGGAATCATTTGAATAGAGCAGTCTACAAAAAGAAAATGGAAACTGCAGAAAAAATCGCGGAGACGTTTCAATATGAGCTAATATATTGATTCAAAATGTTTTTCTCGATAAGGTTACAACATTCTTAACATTAATTTTTTTTCGATTCAAAGTAATGTTAATCATAATTAATGTGTTTTCAGCTAATCTTTGTCGTCGGCCGACAGCAGCATGTGATTTAAAATTAAAAGTAAACCTACTTTTTGGACATCATCGCATACAAGGATCGTTACGAAATATAACATCTTTGTACGCCAAAAAGGCTTATTTTTGATATTTTATGATGAAAAACAGTCCATAGGTTCATATACATACCCACAATGCACAAGAAAATTAAACAGCCGTGAATAAGGATGAATATATTTCGGTCGGTTTGCTGATTTGTCCACAAATAACAATGAAATATAAATTCCAATTTATTTGTAATTGGATGATATGTTAAGGAGCGCTAAAATATATTCCAAAAAAAAAAAATAGAATTAAAACCTTATCGTTAATTTTGGACTGATTATTAGATCAATTAGAACCAATTTTGGGATACGTGACTTCAATATTTTTTTGAAATATTTTCATGGGATCAAAAGTTATAGACGAAAACGTAGAAAGAGTGCAGGTGTTTCTTCGAGATATTCTCAGTTTCTAATCTATTGCGGGCGTCCATGTAGGCTAATTAAAAGCATTTTTTAAACGTTCAAAGAGTGCTTGTGGCTAATTTTAGCTTCTTATCTCGGCTTTTGCAACTGTGTGGATTCACAAAAAAGGAAATGAAAATGATCCCGTTTGGTAAAAATATGTATGTGCAACTGGTCGGGATTTCTATTATTATACGTATGTGTTGTGAATGCCAAAACATATACATTGTGAATGCCATAACTTTTACAAAATTTGAAGATTCGTATTCGGAGTCTGAACGTACTCCGAAAAGATAATATCAAAAACTCTAGCTTTATTAAAACGACTAGTCTAATCATCTAGTCTCTCCTTTTTAGAAGATAGTGCCAATAGACGTAACAGTTGACCCTCGTCCTCATTTGGTTGTGGACTTTAGTTTTTTAGCCTAAGTTAATTATGTTAATAACGATAAAAACATGTCTTTATATAATTTACTTTTTACTTTTTATTCTATTATTATTATTATTATTATTTTAATTTTAGACTAATGAATTGAATTCTTAGACTAAAAAAAGAGACATTGAGCACTAGCAACACAGGCTATCGGCTCTAATTTAAAAAAATGGATATTAGATAATAAGCTTAGTAGTATTAATAAAGTAAAATATTGAATTGATATTCTGTTCTGAAGTTGATTGTAGAATGTACAAAGGGTTAATCGTTCCAAATGCAATACTTCTAACCAAGGAAAAGTTGAGGCAGAGAATGTGCTTTATAGTAAGAGTTTGTCCACAACAGCAGATTGGGGGAGAAGACTTCTTCAGGATCCATTGGTGAGTTGCAATTGTATGACCAAGGCGAATTCTCGAAAATGTTTGGATCTTGGTTTTCTCAACATTTGTTGGATATAGAGGTGGAGTTAATTGAGGGTTAATGCAAGAGTAGTGTTGATGATGGTATTGTAAATTTCCTTCTGCAATTTTCTCTTTAACTTTTCTTCCAATCTATCTTTGAAGATCCAACTTTTCCATGACATCATCCATAATTAGAGGAGCAGAAGCAGCATACTTTACCGCTCGATCAGCCTGCTCATTTCCCAGTAAACCGATGTGACTTGGTACCCATAACATTTTAATTTTTCCGTCGGGTGTAGTAATTATATTCCTTAATTTGTTCATGGTGCTCCATCTCGAAGTCGAAGGGTTCCGGGTAGCTCGTAATACAGACAAACTGTCAGTAACAATGACGGTTTTGAGTTTGTTTTTATGGGCAAGGTTGGCAGCGTGAAGGATAGCTCTGGCTTCGGTTATGAAAGTTGAAGTGCTTTCGTGAAATATGTGGTTGAGAAGAACCCTTCCTGTAGCATCTACCACCGCACAAGCAGGAGGCAGACCAGGAGATTTTGAGCCGTCTGTGTACAAAAGATTCCAACCAGTATTGTCCAATACTTGGGTTTTCTCAGCTATTAGATTCCTGAAGACGTAAGGAGTATCTTCTTTCTTGTGCATAGACAGTGAGATGTCAAAAGAGCAGTCTTTCAAAATCCAGGGAGGTTTAACACCAAAAGAGCGGGAAATTTTTAAGGGAATGTTCAATTCCTTTGCGATGCTCAAACAATGGTCAATTGCAGATGGTGACTTTGGAATTTTCTTCGCAATAATAATCTTTCTTACGTCATCACCGAGAATGGATTTGTTTGAATTAAGAAGCTTAGGGACTATTTTAGCTTTTAACTCATACAGTCTATTTTCTAAGGTTGGGAGACCAGTTTCAATTATAATATTATTTATGGGCGTCGTCCGAAAAGCATAACAACTTGCTCTAACGGCTTGGTGATAGACCGGTTTAAGGATGTTGATATTAGATTTGCAGCTATTGCCATAAATTATCAAAGCATAGTCAATCTTGCTTAACACAAGCATTTTGGTAAGATAAGCAATAGTGTTAATATGCGCATGGCTTCTCCAAGCAACGTACTGTATGAAATTCACCCTTGTTAAAATAGAGTTTTTAAACCGCAGGCAGTGTGCTTTCCAACGATATTTGTTGGAAAAAGTGAGCCCGAGAATGTGCAGCGTCTGCACGTTTAGTGCTGGTAAGTCATTAATATGCATCAGTAGATTTCTTGCATCGCAAATCTGCTTTCGACAAATGTGCATTTTTTTAGTCATTAATAGGCATCAGTAGATTTCCTGCAAATCTGCTTTTGGCAAATGTGCATTTTTTTAGATTCTTGTATGGAAATTTTAGCCCCTGACGAGTTTGCCCATGCGGAGATCTCTCGTCCAATAGATTCGAGGATGTTGATTGCCTTCGTCGTATTTTTTTCTTTATACATCGTCTTCGTAGACGCAATGTTCCACTCTTGGTACACGACAAAGAATTTTGCTAATTTCGTTGTAGGCGATTTGGAAGAGCGTGACAGAAAGAGAAGATCCTTCCGGAATGCCATTCATTAGCGGAAAGGAATCAGAGACATGATTGTTGATTCTAACTTTAAGCCGTGGATGCGACATGAATGATTTGATGTAGTTGAAAAATTTGGGTCCAACATTCCATGATTTCAAGAGTCTTAAAATAACATGAAGACCACCTCTGTCAAATGCTTTTTGGAAATCAATTGAAAGAATTGTTACCTGGTTTCGTTTGGAAATTGCTTTGTTTGTAAAATAGTCAATATGTAACAGAGCGTCGATGCACCCTCTGCCCCGCTTGAAACCAACTTGTTGCTTTGTTATCAAGTTCTTGATCTCAAGAAACCAAGATAATCTAGATGCCATAATCTTTTCCAATACCTTTGAGAGGCAAGATAAAAGAGAAATTGGGCGATAATCAGATGCGATGGAGACATTTTTTAACTTTGGAATTGGAACAACTGCTGCCAGTTTCCACATATAAAGTATATGGCCAGTCAAAAATATCGTATTATATAGGTCCAGTAATTTCTTTTTACTTGAATTAGACAGCGCACTGATCATTTGGTATGAGATGCGGTCTAGACCAGGTGTCCTCCCCTTCAAATTGGAGAGGCAACTTCCAAGTTCTAAGGTGGATATGCAATTTTCCAGGAACATGCGACATCCATCAATATTATTTGAAAGAGATATTGGAGTCCTTTTATTTTCGATGAAAGCACTGGAAAAGCTGCTGTCAGAGGAATATTCGCACCACACTTTCCCAAAGTAATTAGAAATCTCATCTGCATCAGTTAAAGTTCCATTGGGAGTGCAGCTGGCAGAGATTTCGTTCAGATTTGAAGTCTCATTGAGTCTATTTATTTTGTTCCAGACAACTTTCACTGATGTATTTTTGAGAATTCTTTTTGAAAAAAGTTCGAAACTAAGTGCCTTTGATTTTCGTAATTCCTTCCTGAATAGAGCATTGGCCTTTTTGTATAAAAACAAATGATTCTGATCAGGACATCTCTTAAAGCGGTGCCATAGATCCATTTTATTTTTCCTCAGAAACGAAAGCGTGTTGTTCCACCAAGGAACCATAGCTCGTTCAAAAGAGCTATTGGATTGAGCAATAGAAAGATGAGCAGCCGTGCGAATCGCTTTAGACATAATAGCAGCATCATGGTTGTAGTTCCCGTTAAATGGCTTTGAATTCAAAAATGACTCCACCTGTTTGGAGTAGTTAATCCAATTCGCTTTATCTAGGAGGAATTTGGCCTGGAGTAACAGAGGACGATGAAAGTTTAAGATCGATTATGATTGGAAAGTGATCGCTATTATGCAGATCATCAGAAATAGACTAGGAAACCAAAGGAAGAAGTGAGGGAGAGCAACAAGTTAAATCAACATGTGAAAAAGTGTGGTGAGTTGAAAAGTGCGTTGGTTTTCCATCATTTAAAATTCAGAGATTGTTTTGAATGAAGGCCTTTTCTAAAACAGTACCACGAGTGTTGTTCACTGTTGAGTCCCAGATGGTATTCCAGCTGTTAAAGTCGCCGCATATAATTAATGGGGGGGAAAGTACGGAGAATAAATTGTAGAGTTCGTGCCGAGAAAACGATTGCGAAGGTGGAATATAGAACGAAAGCACTGTAAATTTTATGCTTAACATTATTTGTATGGCTACGGATTGTATGTTTGAGCTAAAATTTATGCGTTTGTGAGGTATACTTGATTTTATAAAAACACCTACTCCTTGTTTGGAATATGAATTTTGATCAGCATTCGTGAAGTATCCAGTATATGATTTGGGTGGAATAGGATTAAAAGAGCTTCTACAATGGATTTCTTGAAGCGATAAAAAGGTTGGATTAAAATCACTTATGAGTGTACAGTTCATTAAAATTATTAACAATTCCCTTAATGTTCCATTGTAGAATTTTAAAAACTTTATTTAATTGTAATGACATGGAAGCAGAGTGGAATTAAAGTTAAGTTGACATGTCAGCGTCTTCGTCGAGAAGGTCGCTATAGGAATTTTTCGTGAATGATTTATTCTTACCAGCTGAATAATCTGCACTTAGGTGGTTTGGTACATTTGAAGCGCAACGAGTGGGCGCACGTGAATAATTTGAAGTTGAAGGTTGATTAATGGATGAAAGAATGGATTCATTACCACTTGTAATTTGTTGAGTAAAGTTGAGAGCTGGAGATTCTGGAGAATTTAGTATATTAGATTTTAGCATATATGTTGTTGTTTTAATTTTTTCAATATTTGGTGTTGCTTTGGTTTTTTCAATATTATCTTTGGCGGGTGATGTAACTGATTTCACAATATAATTTTTGGTTAATGATGAAACACATTTTTCATTAGAAGGAGTTGGAGTTAAAGGCTTACTAGGCACGATTTGCGAGGCAACAGCAGCGTAGGTATTACTTTTTCCAATTCCTTGGGCTACAGACAGATTTCTTTCGCGGTATTTGCGTCGCGCTTCACCCATGGTACAGTAATTTTCTGTTTTGATTTTTAGAATTTCACGCATTTGTATAAATGTTTGTCTAACGCAGAGTGTTGATCGTTGCAATTTAAGCAGAAACTACGCGTACTGTTTTCAGCATGTGGAGGAAGACCACAGTTAGCACAGGATGGAGGACTGATGCATCTTTTTGCCGTATGACACAGGCGTTGGCAGTTTTTACATCTCATGGGATTTGGAATGTAGAGTTCTACTTTACATTTGTACCAAGCTACATCAACCGTTGCCGGTAGTCGATAGCGGTCAAAAGTCAAAATAATTCTTCCTGTAGGAAAGCGCCTTTTTCCATCATCATTTAATTTGGTGAATTTGTAGACTTCAGTCACTCCTTGACTGCCCATTTCGCGCACAATTTCATCTTCCGGCACATGCTTTAAGCATGGGGCATAAATTACGCCTTCAACCGAGTTCAGTTTGTTTTGCACAAAGAGAAAAATATGACAACAGCGCTGTACAGAGTTGCCGTTGTTACGTAACGCCGATGTAAAATAATTGCTTTCAGCCAAAATCACGTCAACATATTGATAGCTCATAAATGGCTAAGACTAACGAAACCCCAAAGATCAGAACCTGTGATGCCGAACCTGTG